>NW_026624002.1:179765-181030 GCF_030028575.1 Malurus melanocephalus | reverse complement strand
GGGATGGGATGGGATGGGATCCAATGGGATGGGATGGGATCCAATGGGATGGGATGGGATCCAATGGGATGGGATGGGATGGGATCCAATGGGATAGGAGAGCAAGGATGCAATGCCAGGGACTGCTCATGTCCCACAATCTGCTCCACTGTGCAGACACACCAAATGCCCACACGAGAGCCAACAATGGGATGAATTAATGGGATCTCCCTCTGATCCTGAACTCCTCCCCATTACAGGTGCATTCCTGGCAGTTTCAAAGGCCCTGCTTCWGAAAAGGGAAGATTTGATCATTTCCAGGGCAGATCCTGAGATAAGAAGGATCCCATTGCAGTGGCACCTCACCACCAGCCCTCCAGAGGAGGCTGCTATATTTAGATCTGTTATCTGCGTGTATGCATAATTAAGTGCCTCGCTACATTATTCAAAGAAATATGCAAACGAGATTTACGTGCCGTGCATTCCTTAGGCTCTAATTTGAGAAATAYGTTTGGGCAAATTCCGAGCGGGTTCTGGGAGGAAAACGAGCCAGCCTGTAAACTGGAACAAACTACAGAAGTAATTCTTTGGGAATGATTGCAGCCCCAGAGTCGCACACAGCTGGAGCTGAGAGGGCTCAGGGAATAACCAGCACACGGTATTCACGCTCTTAATATTCCTTAAAAGTTTATTGTCCTCGCACTGGCCTGGCTGAGCATGAGAACCCCCTAATTGTCTGRTAAGTACATGTAAAATCACTTCTAGTGGGTGCCGTGTCATATGCAAATCGAGCCTGTTAGTGGCTGCTCAGTGATAGCAGTCAAAATAATTATATTTGCTGCTCACAGGAACAGCCACTGAACACCACCRGGCAAAAGGAGGTTTTATGAACAAGAAAAAAATGGCAAAAAAATAAAATTGTGTGTTTTCTTCGCTGTTCAATATGCATAAAAGTACCTGCAGGAATATTGTGATAAAAATCTGCCGTGCAGCCCCACAAAGCACACTTTTAATAACAATTGTATCATCACCCACTAATCCAAAACTGACACTGTTTGTCCTCAGGTATTTGGAGAATTCTGCTTTATCGCTCATGATTGGAAAAATGCAAATTACGCTTTTTCCCCTTCTATTTTCTGTTCACACAGCGAGTGAGAATGCCTTTCTAACTCATTAAAAAGCTCATTTGTCACATTCTTTTTCAATTAACTTTGGCCCTTTGTTTTCCATGTTTAATCCATGTCTGAAAGGCTTTGCTTCCCTCCAGCTCCAAGCCCGTCCTGCTG
>NW_026624002.1:176876-178965 GCF_030028575.1 Malurus melanocephalus | reverse complement strand
CAGGATGATCAGAGCCTTTCATGGACAGTGTCCCTCACAGAGAAAGCATCACCATCAACCCCAAATCATGGAGAAAATCTAGAATTAAAGTGTTAAAAGGGAAATAACATCAACAGGAAGATTGAAATCTCTGAGCTTTTGGTGTCTCCACACTGGCATTCCAAAGCCAGGCTTAGGGGTTTAGGTAGCTCCAGCRCTAAATAAAGAATTCTCATTACATCCACATTTTACTGTTACTGCTTTTGATAACTCTTCTTTCTCCTCTCCATTTCTCTGCCCTTTTCTCACCCACCTGCAGAATTGTCATGCCAAGTCTTACCCAGGAAAATCTGCCTCTCCCAGAGTGTTTGTGTGAAATTGCCTGTGAGATGARCAGAATAAGGGACAGTTGTGTGTCCCCTGTCAGTGCACACAAAGCTCTTCACAGGAGCCACAAATGGAAGCAAAAAATTATTATTATGGGKCCATTCAGAAATACCAGTTGAAACCTGGATCACAAAATATTTTATTCCTGTTCCTCCAAGATTTTTTCYCCCAAAAGCTCAGTACAAAGCTGTTTATGGAAATTAATTCTAATGGCTTCCTAGGATCCTCTGTTCCCACTGTAACACTTCACATTACACGAGTCTTGCCACAAAGGAGATAATAGGCGTGGGATATATTGAATTAGTAGATAAAGTTCTTATCTGTTCCTCTACATTACTTCCTTGGGTCTGAAATGACAAGTCATAGCTATTAAAACCATGGCAAATTGCCTGTGATTAACAAGGAAATAAATATATTATCCTGATACAATTATCTCCTCTATCTGAAGCCCATGACAATTTTTGACAACCGTCCCCAAAAACGCTTTTCATTGCAGTTACCCTGAGGTCTGAGGAGAGCACCCTGAGCCAGCCAGGATGCAGTACAGAGTGTTAGAAATTAAATACAGGCTGAAAGAGGGGAGATTCTATGAAATATTGAGAATTCCTGGATTTTTTAAAACAATAACCATGTTATTACTTCGAGGGAGCTGCTCCTGCCTCCAGCCAGGTCTGCTGAGGGATGTTCAGAGCAGCAATAACAGAATTTCTTTCACAGAAGCACGAGGAGTGTTTTGAAAATGATTGTTGGGGTGGGAATCCTGTTTCTCTTGGCGCCAAACAAACACACAGCAACAAGTATTTTCCTAATAACAGGAGGTTAAAGCTGGAAATGGGAACTGCAGAGAGAGGTGAAGAGCATCCAGCCCCGAATTCCAGCAGGAACAGCTCATGGACTGGAGTGCCTGGTTCAGGCAGGACTGGGGCAGTGCCAGCAGGGACCACTCAAATTCCAGTTTCACCACTGGCAGTGAGGCTGGACAGGCAATAAAAAGAGAATAAAGCCTGAGTTAGGCATGGCTTTGGAGCTCATGGGRTCAGGAATCAGCTGGACCCCACATCCCCTGGAGTCACAGCACCTTCATCCTCCTGGTGCTGCTCAGGTTTCCTGTCGGGTGTGAAAACCATCAGTGCTGAAACTTCTTATTCTGACAAATTCAGCTTTCCCCCAGCCAAGCCAGCCTAAAAAAACAGCCTCTGCCTTCCTTTAATGAGGCTTCCTTTAATATTTAGACCAAAATATTGTGATTGTAGTTATTAATTAGGCATTCCCTAAGCACTGTTTATCTTTGTATTTGAGTCATTTCCTGAGAGTATCTTCATGAAAGCACCTGCCAATTTGGATCCAGAAATTACACACAAAACCCATCTGCATTTTCCAGTTCCACCCCTTCTGTTGTGAGTAATGACAGCTGAAATCACTCGTCAGGAGCTCAGGGCTGGCTGTGGTGCAGGCACGGAGCTGACACGGGAATCGATGTGGGATCGATGGAGAATGGGGAGGGACCCCGGGGAGGCTTCACCCCACAGCTGTGCCCCCACACAGCAACGGGCACCAGAGAATAAACACAAAATCTACTGAAAACACCCCAAACAAACAGCAATTACAAAAAAAAAAAAACCCAACACAACTCCTGAAACTCAGCAGGGAAGGGAATAATCCTATATCTCATTTATCCCCGGCGTGTGCCACCCACCAGCACATTACTGAGCCAATGCACCAA
>NW_026624002.1:172711-176591 GCF_030028575.1 Malurus melanocephalus | reverse complement strand
GGTTCTGCTGCTCTGTTCTATCGTAATTAGGGGTGTCAGACCCTGAGCCTCGGCACAAAGGTGGAGAAAAGGGGATCAGGGGGGACCTTGTGGGTCTGCACAACTCCCTGACAGGAGTGGGGTGGGGCTGTGCTCCAGGGAACAGGGACAGGAGGAGAGGGAACGGCCTCAGGATGGGACAGGGAGGGTTTGCTTCCAATATTGGGAAAATTCCCTCCTGGAAAGGGCTGAGCCCCCATTCCTGGGGGGATTTCACAGCCCTGTGGATGTGGCACTCGGGGACGTGTGCCAGTGCTGGGAATGGTTGGACTCGATATTCCCAGAGCTTTTCCAACCTCAGAGCTTCTGCAGCTCAGTGATTCCCAGGTGTGGAGCAGCAGGGATTCCAAAGTGACACTGGGGTCCCTCTGGGGTCACTCTGGGGTCATTAGGGTCCCTCTGGGATCATTGGGGTCACTCTGGGCTCACTCTGGGGTCATTGGGGTCACTCTGGGATCATTGGGGTCCCTCTGGAGTCACTCTGGGGCCATTGGGGTCACTCTGGGGTCATTGGGGTCACTCTGGGGTCATTGGGCTTACCCTGGGATCACTCTGGGATCACTCTGGGGTCACCCTGGGGTCATTGGGGTCACTCTGGGGTCATTGGGGTCCCTCTGGGATCCCTCTGGGCTCACCCTGAGGTCCCTCTGGGCTTACCCTGGGCTCACTCTGGGCTCACTCTGGGGTCCCTCTGGGTCATTGGGGTCAATCTGGGCTCACTCTGGGCTCACTCTCAGGTCACTCTGGGGTCCCTCTGGGGTCATTCTGGGGTCACCCTGGGGTCCCTCTGGGGTCACTCTGGAGGGCAGAGCAGAAGGACCAGGGAGCACAGCAGTCACAAAGGTGTCAGGGGGAAGGAACCCCACAGATCACCTTGTCCATGCCCTGGATCTGTTCCCAGATGGATCTATTTATGGATGGCTGTGTCCCCACAGCTCTGAGATGTTCCCCAGCAGGACAGAGGGTGGCAGAGCCCTGGGGACAAAGGAGCACAGGCCAGGCCCAGCTGGGGTAAAGGGATGATCCACAGGCAGGGCAGGAGAGAGGAAAAACAGATTATCCAAAAGCTGAATTCCACCTCTTCACCTCCACCCACCTGGAATCCCAGCTCACCTGGGAYGAGCTTAGAAACTGTTTAAAGCAATGAATTCTGTGCACACTCAGGAGAAGGGCAGCACAGGTCAGCTGGCCCTCGGAATGAGGAGAGGATCATGCATCACACGCAATGTGCCTGGCACAAAACACATCCCAAACAGCTCAAGGTGGCACCTGAAGCTCTGAAACATTGCATTTGTATTGGATTTGTCAGTTATCCATCTTCCAATCAATACTTCAAACACAAGTTTACTGAAATTCATTTCTGTAGTGAATCCAGACACCGTGTACGCTGCAAGGTGGTTTTATGAAACACAACACCATGTACACTGCAAAGCCTTGTTTGGGAAAATTCCTTCATTTTAGAGGAAACTGTATTGTGTGAAAGAAGAAAATTAATATTGCTGAAAACATTTTGATTGTGAGTTCTCTGGTTCTGAACAGCAGCTTTGAGCCAAGGGAACACTCACAGAACTCAAAGTATTATTTCAGTCCAGGGTGTGACTCCATTTCTGCTTAAACTGAAATGATGTTGGGTGAACCTCAGCCTTGGACATCCCACCCACTCAGCCAACCCYTCAATGGCTGAAAACATACAGGTATTAGCATAAAGAGGTACTTTTAAATTCCCATTTGCTTGGAGGAGTGCCTGTCTGGAGGAGAAAAGGACATTTGTGTGTCTGGGGAGGGGCCGAGGCAGCGCTGTGTGAAACCTTTGTGTTACCCACCATCAGTGCTTGGGCAGAACTGAGCTTGGGAGAGGCCAGGTGTTCTTTAAAAGGGGGAAATGAAATTTCTCCTTTTTGTGAGGGAAGAAATTCCTCCCTGTAGGATGGGCAGCCCTGGCACAGGGTGCCCAGAGAAGCTGTGGCTGCCCCTGGATCCCTTTGAGTGCCCAAGGCCAGGCTGGACATTGGGGCTGGGAGCAGCCTGGGACAGTGGGAGGTGTCCCTGCCATGGCAGGGGTGGCACTGGGTGGCATTTGGGGTCCATTTTAACCCAATCCATGCCATGGTTGTGCTGCTGGTGAGACCCCACAGATTTGAGCATCCCCTCAGCCAAAGCAGAGCCAGCGCCGAGGAGCAGCAATGGCCAGAGCTCACCAAGGCTGTGCCAACCCTGTCACCATGGAAACGGGACAGAAATGCTGCCAGAGGCAAAGGAATGAAGGGTTCATCTTGGCCCTTCATGGTCTGTGCAGGCGTGGGGATGTGTGAGTCAGGGATGGCAGAATCAGCAGGGCTGGAAATGCCCTCGGAGCCCATGGAGCCCGACCATCCCAGCACTGCCACAGCCACCACTGCCCCCTGTCCCCAGTGCCACCTCTCAGGGCTTTGGGACCCCTCCAGGATGGGCACTCAGCCCTGCCCTGGCAGCCCTTCCAGCAGGAGGGTGCAGTGAAAGGCCAAGGGTGGATCCTGGACTGGCTCCTCCTGTGCTCCAGCCCNAGAAATGCTGCCAGAGGCAAAGGAATGAAGGGTTCATCTTGGCCCTTCATGGTCTGTGCAGGCGTGGGGATGTGTGAGTCAGGGATGGCAGAATCAGCAGGGCTGGAAATGCCCTCGGAGCCCATGGAGCCCGACCATCCCAGCACTGCCACAGCCACCACTGCCCCCTGTCCCCAGTGCCACCTCTCAGGGCTTTGGGACCCCTCCAGGATGGGCACTCAGCCCTGCCCTGGCAGCCCTTCCAGCAGGAGGGTGCAGTGAAAGGCCAAGGGTGGATCCTGGACTGGCTCCTCCTGTGCTCCAGCCCAGAGCAACTTCTGATCTGTCTGTCCCCGTCTGTGGGCAGGAATGTCACCTGTCCCYGGGCTAAAGGGGCTGCTCCCTGTCCTGCCCCTGCAGCAGGGAGGGTCTGGGTCCTGCAGGGAGGGGACATGAAGGGGAGGACATGGGGATGTGTCCCTTGTCCCAGGACAGAGCTCCAAAGGTGTCCCAGAGCTGTCTGTGGCTCCTCTGTCCGAGCTATGGCCATGCTAGAGGGGACACACATTCACAGCTCAATATCTCAACATCTCAATATATCTCAACATCTCAATATATCTCAATATCTCAATATATCTCAATATCTCAATATATCTCAATATCTCAATATCTCAATATCTCCATATCTCAATATCTCAATATCTCAATATCTCAATACCTCAATATCTCAATATCTCAATATCTCAGTATATCTCAATATCTCAATATATCTCAATATCTCAATATCTAAATATCTCAATATCTCAATATATCTCAATATCTCAATATCTCAATATCTCAATATCTCAATCCAGAACCACCGAATGGGTGACACTGGGACATTCACAGCACCCCAGGCTGCTCTGGGCTGGAAGGAACCTGAAATCCCATCCCATTGCAACCCCACCATGGACAGGGACACTTCCCCCAGCCCAGGGTGCTCAGAGCAGAATTTAATTTTATTTTCATGAATACTTACCTTCAATTTATCGCACACACCTCCCTATTATGGCCTATTACCATCTGAGTTTTTATAATTACTGATTTTTAAGCCCAAATCTCTCTCTTTTCCCTTTGGCTCAGATAAAGATTTATCTCTCTCCAGCAGGCAGGAATCCAGCAGAGCCCAGGGCAGCACCYGAGGGTCCCAGCACAGGCAGCCCCTGCACTGATTGTTACTGAAATCAGTAAAAATTCTTTGTTTTCCACACCAATAACCCCCCAGACCCTCTGACAAACGTGTGGCTCAGTAATTCCCTTCAGAAAATCTCATCTCTCCA
>NW_026624002.1:169261-171235 GCF_030028575.1 Malurus melanocephalus | reverse complement strand
AACTGCATCGGTTCAAAGCTGCTCTGCATTTTATGCCACCATTGGAACTGTTTGATAGGATCAGCTTTATTGGCTTGTCTTTGCTGTTTGAAATGAGATTTGTTTTCCATACACTCTCTGATCCCTCAGCATTTGCTCTGAGTGTACCCAGTTAAACCTTTAAAGAGACATTTTTGGTGTAACTCCTTTCTGTTACCTCCTGCTGCTTTGATGTTTGGGCACTTTTAACCCACAAATGGAGCTCCTTAACCCAAAATATTCTCACTTTTWTTTCCATTAATCCTGTTAGCTGTAAGAAGGTAAGAGCAGCAGGTTTCCACATGTCCCTGCAAACCAAGGCAGCAGTAGGGCAGAAATCCATTTTTAGAGCCGTAGCAAACATTGGGCTCCATTTGATCTCCCATTTCTTCCCTCCACAGCTCTCCTGGCCACTCCTTCCTCTCCTTTTCCACTCTGCAAAGCTGAAATTTCCCATTTGGATCTCTTTTGATGAACCCATGATCTTCAGTAATATTTCTCTGCCAGTTATTTTTGCTGCAAGTTTAAAGACATCTTTTATTTTTTAATGCCTGTGCAATTCTCAAGATGTTCAGTGGCATTTAAACACCAAAAGGCCGGTGGGGAAAGGAGCAGTGCTGCAGACAGGGCAGGGGGATATTTATATTTATAAAATTTATAAAATTTAATTTATAAAAWCCCATCTGTGAGAGGGGATTTGTKGTGAGCAGCAGCTCCRGGGAAYGYTCAGAGCCAGGAGGGGCTCAGGGCTGATCCCCACAGCCTCACAGGGGATATTTGGGATCCTCTCTGCTTGTCCACCTCCAGACATTTCATATAAATCATTTTTCCTGAGTGCTGCAGCCCTGCCTGGGGCTCTGTACCCAAATCACAGCCCCTGAGATGCCCTGGGCACAGGAGCCAGCCCAGCACACAATGGCTTATTCCAGGGTCTCTCCTGTTATTTTTATACCTCACCCGTGGTTTTGTGGTTTTTTTTTTTTCCCCCACGAAGTGAATCTCTAATGATGTGAAGGAAATCCAAGGGCATCACCTTGAGGCAGGATTTTTAAACAAGTCAGGTTTCTGCATTTTTTTGCTAAAATAAAACCATCCTTTTCTCCGTTCTTCTGGACTGTCCAATTACAGCAGTTCAGCTGCAGTTGGTTTGGGTTTTGTCCCCATCACAACCATAAAAGATGAACTTTKGAAGAAGTGGCTGTGGCTCAACTCCACCRACACCCAAAAGCTGCACCATCTMAAATCTCATCTTTTYCTRGGTTTACCTAAAGTGCTGATTCTAACCTTGCTCGAGCCACGCTGTGTTTGTTTGACTTGTGTGAACCACTATTTTCACAGGTTTTTCCTATTGCTGTGTTGTGTGCTTTGTGCCTCCTCACAATCCAACCTCAAACATTTGTAAAAGTCCTTAAAAACCCCMAAAAGAGYGAAGAATGAGCCATGAACCCATTAATGTGTTACACCACTTAAAAACCACRAAAAAGAGGRGTGACAAAGCATCTCGGAGACAATGGGGTGGAGAGATGAGCTTTGATTAAGGGAATCAGGAGCTACGGGACTGCTGGAATCAAACCATTTTGGGAAAGTAAGGAAATTAAGGGGAAAAAGGTCAAARCCCCTAAAGAGGTTATTAACTTGTAGCAGCTGTACTCTCAGAGCCACAAATCCAGGCTGCACCTGGGATCACGCACTGAGCCCGGCTCTGCTCTGCCAAAATGGAGATTTGTCGGCCCAGTGAAGCGTTAGAGCTCAAATAAATGAGCAKTTTATTGACCTTTCCGTGATTGAGACAGAACTAAAAGGCAGAAATGCTCCTGGAGCAGCAGGCACAGGGAGGCTCTGGTTCCTGCTGGGAATTCAGCTCTGAAGGTCACAGGGAATTGGGGCTGGCTCCAAACCCTGCCAGGCACCCCAAAGGCTCTGCTTTTCATCCTCACCCTCTCCTGGTGACCAACA
>NW_026624002.1:163899-166910 GCF_030028575.1 Malurus melanocephalus | reverse complement strand
TTTTCCCCAGCAGTGGCATCTCCCATCCCCCAGCCCCTGCTYTGATTGCCAATGTCACCTTAATTTCTCTTTCACAAGCCTGTCTKGCTCGGGGATGTTTCAAGATTGCCTTCAATAAATATGAATGCAAATGTATTCCTTCATGATTTGTCATTCACGGCATTGCCACTGCCATGGAGAAGGGAAACCTTCATCTGCACACTCCTTGATGGGGATTTCTCCAAAGGCAGGTGCTTGATCTGCCAGCACACCTTTTTGGATTTTATAAAATAAATACATCAAAGAAGGTATTATTCAGGTTTATTTGATGTTCAGTGAGAAGTCATCCAGACCACGGGAAGAGASGAGTTACCAACTGCCTCCTCAGTCAAAAGGAGGAGTTAAACCCTCCTTCCTGGCAATCCTTTAAAAACTGATTTTCAGAGCAGMAAATGCCATCAGGACCCTTTCCACAGCTCAGGGACTTCACCACGAGAGTTCCCAGGCTAAAGAGCCCTGGATCCAGAGACTCCTTTATTCCCTAAATCCCAGCYCTTTAAAGCTCCATCCCAAACCCTGCTCTAATGGGGACCTGCCCTGCCAGGGAAGGAGGTGCCAACAGAGCCAATCCTGTCCCCTCCAGCCCAAATCCTTCTCCAAAYAGGCACAAACCCAAAATGTACCCAAATATGGGCTGCCATCACCTGCTGGATTGAWTCCTCCAAGTTTCTCCACAGATTTAGGGAAACACCAGTATTTTTATTATCTAGTGATAATAATATCTACTGTGAGCTGAGCTGAAATTCAGCWTGCCACGAGATGTCAGTTCTGCTTGCATTCAACAGACTTTTTGAAGATCATCTGCTGTTTCTCAGGGGCTGAAGAGGGCTTGAATTTTGGCTGGAGACAAGAAAGGAGGAAACCCCGGCAAGAATGGCACACTTCTGCAAAAAARCCCTGATGAATATTAATGAAGCCAACACAAAAGAAGCTGCAGCATTAATATGAGTAGCATGATAAAAGAGACTTGAGCTTGTGACATGTTCAATCGCTCATTTAATTTTTATAGGAGTTGATTAAGATGCCTTTGCTTGAATTTTTATACTGTTTACTATAAAACATTATCATTTTCTTCAAAATCTATCGAGACAGACAAACCACACATTTGCCAAGCTGTTAAATAAATAGTATTAAATCAACAATACCCAGGGTCCCCAAATGCGAGTCATTTCCATGTATATTGATTTTAGTTCCATTTGCTGCAATAAAAGTTTTGTCTCTGAGCAGCAGGAAAAAAAGCCCAACTATTTTCTGAAATGGTTTTGGTTTTAATTCTGGAAATAATGTAACTCTGCAGTTACTGAGTGCTCTCAGAGAGAGCTGAGGGAGTTGAGAGATGGACAACACCGGACATGAGAGATCCTGCCCCAGAAACAGCAGGGACAGCCAGGGTGGGGATTGGAGAAATCCCCCATGGAAATGGGCTGGGAGAAATGGGAATGGAGAGGAGAAGGTTTGGGAAAATCCCCCATGGGAAATGGCCTGGGAGAAATGGGAATAGAGAGGAGAAGGTTTGGAGAAATCCCTCATGGAAATGGGCTGGGAGAGCTGGGAACGGAGAGGAGAAGATTTGGGGAAATTCCTCATGGAAAGGGGTTGGGAGAGATGGGAATGGAGAGGAGAAGATTTGGAGAAATGCCCTATGGAAATGGGATGGGAGAGCTGGGAATGGAAAGGAGAAGGTTTGGGGAAATCCCCCACGGAAACGGGCTGGGAGAACTGGGAATGCTCAGCCCAAAGGAAGAAGGTTTGGGGAGCCCTCCCAGCTCCTTGCAGGGTCTGAAGGGACCCCAGGGAGCTGCAGAGGGACCTGAACTGGAACTGGTGGGACAGGGAGTGACAGAGCAGAGTGACAGAGGGGAAATGCGGGCTGGGAACTGGGATTGTTCCCTGGGAGGGGATGGGATGGAATTCCCAGAGAAGCTGTGGCTGCCCCTGGATCCCTTTGAGTGCCCAAGGCCAGGCTGGACATTGGGGCTGGGAGCAGCCTGGGACAGTGGGAGGTGTCCCTGCCATGGCAGGGGTGGCACTGGGGGGGATTTGGGGTCTGTCCCAGCCCATCCCACCCCACTTTGGCTCCAGCAGGAGCTGCTGCTCGAGCAGCTGACGGGGATCTCCAGTGTTTTGCCTCACTTGGTGACATCCCGAGCTCCAAATTTTAGCAGTTTAATTCTGGCACAGCGAATCTGCAGCACATTTTGCGAGAGGCAGCGAGTGTAACTCAACACAGAGAGCGGCAGCAAAGCTGTGAAAGAGGAAGGGAAGCACTGAGAGGATAAACTGGGAAGCAGCTCCTGGGGCTGAGGAGTGGACAAGAGGCAGGAGGGGAGAGATCATCCAAACCAACACAAACCAGGGCACAAACCTGTCCCCCCGGAGCTGGCAGCACAGCCGTGTCCCCTCTGTGGCTCTGCAGAAATCGCGGATATTTTCTGTGCTTGCTGTCACCCCCGGAGCCGTGTGAGGATCTCACATTTCAGGAACAGCCCGATCGGAAAAGGTGTCACAAAGCCCGGCTTTCTCACCGTGTGACAGCGCCTGGGAGCTCCAGCAGCCTGCTCCSATTCACAGATTGTCACCGGATCGGGGACAGCCCGGGGGGAGCGSAAAAACGGCTCCTGGCCCCAAAATGGCCCGTGATGGTGGCCCTAAAGCTGCACAGCCCTCCCCGAAACTCTGAGGGGCTGGGTAGAGGCAGGTGGTGGTGTGTGTGAGGGACAAACCTGTGGTTTTGTGGTATTTTTTTTTTCCCCCACGAAGTGAATCTCTAATGATGTGAAGGAAATCCAAGGGCATCACCTTGAGGCAGGATTTTTAAACAAATCAGGTTTCTGCATTTTTTTGCTAAAATAAAACCATCTTTTTCTCCGTTCTTCTGGACTGTCCAATTACAGCAGTTCAGCTGCAGTTGGTTTGGGTTTTGTCCCCATCACAACCATAAAAGATGAACTTTTGAAGAAGTGGCCTTTGGA
>NW_026624002.1:161418-163862 GCF_030028575.1 Malurus melanocephalus | reverse complement strand
CAGCCTTTGGACAAACAGCCTCTGGACAAACAGCCTCTGGACAAACAGCCTCTCAGACAAACAGCCTCTGGACAAACAGCCTCTCAGACAAACAGCCTTTGGACAAACAGCCTCTGGACAAACAGCCTTTGGACAAACAGCCTTTGGACAAACAGCCTCTTGCTCTCTCCCCACAGGCAGCAGAGCTCCTGTGCAGCTTTTCAAGGGAAGAACACAGCGGGGATAATGAGGTTTTAAGTAGGCACCGTGGTTTATTACAAATTTATCTTTGCTCATAAAATGTCCCACTAGTAATATTCCTGTCTGAAGCAGAGAATGAAATATCAAATTAAGATCCAAATACTTCAGTACAGCCTAACCACTTTGACAAAGTGGTCTGATATAATTCATTCCTCTTTTAATAAAATAAAGTGAATCTTTCAATAACACTGGATCATCCCTTCAGACATTCTGGATATCCTGAGGTGTTGTGACAGGATTTCGATGTCTTTCAACAGTACAATTTAACTTTTAATGCACAAAGTTTGTGGATTGGTTTTCAGTTGGGCTGGTGGGTGATGGGGAGGAGGAAAGGATGGTGAAACACCTCTGGGCTGTCCAGAGTTCCCATAAAAACACCAGAAATGCCATGAATTCACACTCATGTCCCACGTCCCTTGTCACATCAAGGGACAGGAGGGAGCCCAGGACAAGGCTGGGTCAGAGGATGAGCCAGGGAGACCTCCCAGCCAAGCTCAAAAAACAATCCAAACCTGTTCTTTTCCAATAGCTGCAGGAAAAGCAGCACATTATTTGTGAAAAGATGTGGAGGTTGTCGGGAATGTTTAGCAGGTGTGCCCTCTGACCTGCATCCTTCCCTGCTGTGCATTCCCAGAGCTCTGAGCTCCCAAAAATCTCCAGATGGGCTCTGTGATATTTGCAGACAGGTGAGTGTAGCTTGTATGGGAATAAAACATTATGTTTTTGGTTGTTTTATATGTGGCTGCTGGTTAGACAGCTAACACAAGATAACAGACACAAAGACACACACATAAACACACACAAAAAGTAACCCCTTTATTGTGGGACAGGCCTCTTTTATCCACTTTAGCAACCAGTGCATACATTTGTGTCACACATACATTGGTCAGTGAGGTGTCATTTTCTACTCAACAGCATAGGATTGGTAGGTTTGCAAAAGCTACAGTATTAGTAATGTTTATAATTGTAATCCACCTGCATTATCAATTCTACATTCCAATCTTCTTTTTCTCAAAACAACCAAAACCGTAACATTTTTTTCCCATACAAACTGTTAACACTCGCTACAGGTGAGCTCTGAGCTCCCTCTGCCTCGAGTACAAACACAGCCAAAGAAGTGAAAAAGGAAATGAAATCTCACAGTAATAGAGAGAAGGAATTGTGATTTGGGATTTGTCAGCGGGAGGCATTGACAGCTCCTGATGTGACTCTCCTGTCTCCTTTGGGAGCAGCACCCTGCAGCTCTCTGCTGCTGTCACCTCTGCTCCTGGGGAGCTCTGTGTGACACTGTTCATGTCACAGAAACCAGCAGCAATCACCCGAGGGACACGGCCACCTCAGCACTCACTCCATCGCAATCTTCATCTGCCCACGCTGCAGTTCCTGCTTTCTGCTGACATTTGTAACGATTAAAGAGGGTGGGGAATGGCCCTTTCATCCATCCCGGTGCTCTCAGCCCTGAAGGCTCTCCTGACAGAGGGAGGAGGAGGATCCAGGCTCTGGATGCTCCCGGAGCTCTGTTCCCATGAGCAGCGCTTCCTCCATCCTCTCTACACTGAGGGTGCTCCTGCTCCTTCTGGAGAGCCTCGGGGGTCCCAGAGCTGTTCCAAAATGGGACACCCGCCCTGGGAGCCGGGATCTGCCCCTCCCTGAGCTCTGCGGGGTGGGGAAGGGTCCCCAGCAAAGGCAATCCCTGCCAAGTGCCAGTGGTGCCCCTGGAATCCCCTGTGCCAGGCTGGACACTCACCGTGGGCACAGGGACCATCTGAGAGCAGCTGTGACCACAGCTTTTACGACAGTCCATCCTTTTACAATAGTCCATCCTTTTCATAACAGTCCATCCTTTTATAACAGTCCATCCTCCTTATAAAAGTCCATCCTTTTTATAACAGTTCATCTTTTTCATAATAGTTCATCTATTTTATAATAGTTCATCTTTTTTTATAATAGCCCGTCCTTTTTATAACAGTTCATCTTTTTTTATAATAGTTGATCTTTTTAAATAGTTCATCCTTTTTTTTTAAATAGTTCATTATTTTTTAATGGTTCATAATGCACGAGATAAAAAGAAATTGTCACTGTTATGTGTGGCCTGAGGAGGAAGCAGAGAAAAAACTGTTGATCTCAGCAGCAGCTGCTGCCAGGGAGGAACAAAACCCGAATTTGCCTCCTGGGGATCTTCCAGGAGTGACAGCAGCTCGGGG
>NW_026624002.1:155304-156284 GCF_030028575.1 Malurus melanocephalus | reverse complement strand
AGCCCAGCCCAGCCCAGCCCAGCCCCATCTCCCCACTCCGTGGCCCTACAAGAGGCAATACTGAGTTTTTCCTGGCTCGTGGTCCCATTCCAAGACAAATGCAGGAACCAAACTGCAAGTTCAGTATTCTGGGAGAGAAGAAACAAAATCACCGAGGGTTTGAGATGGAGGAAACATCCTCACTTTAATTAACCAAGAAAATAGGGCAGCCACACTCCCACTGACATTCCTTTTTCAGATCCTTTATCGACCAGCGTTGCTCAGCTATTTTTRTCCTCAGGATGCAAAGGCAACACTGGAGGTGCAAAGTGGATGGGCAAGGATGGATAATTTATACAAATAACAGGGAAAAAAAGAGCGAGCGCTCACACCAAGGAGAAAAATCTGCTGTGCTCCTCTCACAATTACCTCTTTGCCTTCTCCCCGCTGCGACAGAGCCTCTGCATCTTCCAGAATAGAGGGAGGTGAGGAGGGAGAAGGATGGGACTGTCACTGCTGAGCTGGGGAGTGTGGGGAGGAGAGGCTCTGCACAGGGACAGATAAAGTCAGAATGAAGAACGGCCTGGCAGCGACACCASGCATTTGCTTTGTTCAGCCTGCACAAGAGATCAGGCAAGGAAGCATAAACTGAAAGTCTTCTGATGGTTTTTTTTTGTTAAATTGATGGAAGAGGTGACAAAAATATTTGTGTGATGTTAAAGGCAGGGATGGTGGGAAGCAGGCCCTGAGTGGCAGCAGGCTGGGAGCTCCCCGGGAAGGATGAAATATGGGAACATTGCAGCTGCTCAATGTGCCACAGCACATCCTCTGTCCCATCTCAGGGATGCCAGCACGTGCTGGAGGGTGGAAAGGACACTTCCTCCGCAGTTTGGGATCGCTGGCAGCTCAAGGAGCTCGGACGCTCCTGCAGGATGTCCCCATGGCCACCTCCCCTGCCTCCCCTGGAGATGCTGTCCTGTCCTGTCCTCAGCGCAGCAGAG
>NW_026624002.1:152783-154050 GCF_030028575.1 Malurus melanocephalus | reverse complement strand
TCAGAGCTCCGGGAGAACACTCAGGGCCAGCTCTGGGTGTTCCCAGCCCCAGCTCAGGCTCAGAGCTCCCCCAGCCCCACACTCCCCAATTTCCTGCTCCACCTGCAGCTCCCTCCGAGCCACACCCCTGCCACCAAAAACACTCAACATGAAAGGCTCGTCGCTGAAATTGATTTTCCTAAGTTACAAATTACACAAAGCGCGGTTTTTAATTGGATGTACAAGAGAACCATTGCAGCAACAACTGGAATTAATAGTGTTTAAAAATAACTTTCCTACATGGAGCAGTTCCTCCGAAGCAAATCGTCGGAATGTAATGACATGGGCTTTATATTTATTTATTTATTTATTTATTTGTTTGTTTGTTTGTTTGTTTGTTTGTTTATTTATTTATTTATTTAATCTCAGGTGCCATCCCTGGAAATGTCCAAAGCCAGGCTGGACAGGGTGGGATCCACGGACTGACCTGGCCCTGGGCACACAGCACGGGGATAACACAGAGATAACGGCTGGGGAGGAACAAAACCATCCTTCCACAGCTAAAACAATTAACAATTGTTAATTAACCACTGAAACTCTCCATCTTGAAGCTCTGTAAGGTAAAGTGTAATCAATGTTTATCTGATTACACTAAACAGGGTCAGGAGCTCAGGGCACTGAGCGTTTGAGGAATTGCCTTGGGAAGAAAGAAATGCTGGGGACAGGATGAGGAGGGAATCACCTTTAAAGAACAAACAGAAACATCCCACATTGGAGAYTAAAATATCCCTGAGCACGGTTTATACATCCCATAGAGACAGCCTGGGACTGATCAGTGTCTCTGAAAACAGCAGGACGGGGTCAGCAGAGATGATCTTTGCCTCTAAACCCAACCCAACAAAAGCAGCCTGSAAAGGAGCTGCTCCACAGCCCCTGAAGCCAAACAAACTCCTTCAGTGGAGCTGGATCCAGCTCAAAGTCTGCGTATTTCTGTGTTCCTGAGTCGTGTAAACTCCATCTGTTCCCGGAGCCCTGGGGAAATGCCTCTCAGCGTTTGCTGGCTCTCCGTGCCCAGYTCCACCAGYTCCACCAGCTCCTCACTGGAGCAGAGCTGGGCTGCCCCGTGAGCCACCTGCGCCAGGGCTGGCACCAAACAGGGATAAATTAAAAACAAATCATGATTACAGCACAGCCAGTGCCCTCCCTGTGCTCTGAGGAGCAGGAGGCTGGGTGGGACACAACAACACAGAGAACAACACAAAGCTCCTGGAATTGCTGTGCAGGAGGG
>NW_026624002.1:146401-148388 GCF_030028575.1 Malurus melanocephalus | reverse complement strand
TAATTCCTGAAGCCTGATATTCCAGTTTAGTTTAAGAGTTCTGCTGAGCAGAGAGACCAAACATCCTAAAAAAGGAGCCAGTGTGCCCTGTGCTATCTTAAACCCAAAGCTCCAGCCTTGAGTAAAGCCTTCTGTCCAAAACATCTTGTGTAAACTAAGCTCTAGCCTCATCTAGAGAAAAAATTCATTAAAATAAAAAAACATTAC
The DNA here is from genome assembly GCF_030028575.1 of Malurus melanocephalus. Classification (NCBI taxonomy): domain Eukaryota; kingdom Metazoa; phylum Chordata; class Aves; order Passeriformes; family Maluridae; genus Malurus; species Malurus melanocephalus. The sequence goes on along the minus strand of NW_026624002.1, from coordinate 148,181 downwards.
TGCATTTATTAAGTTTCTTATTGAAGAATCCTAGATAGATTTGCTGATTCCTGAAACCTATAAAACTTGTATCCGTACTGTACATGTGTATGCATTCTGCCATCAAATTGTACACCTGAGATCCCAAATACCGAGGTAAAACCCTTTTTATCCCCTTAACCATGTCTGTGTCATTATTAAAACTGGCCTTTCAAGGCAACACCTCCCGCTCTGGAGCTTTGTTCACTGTGCTCCTGTGCCCTGTCCCGCTGGTTCCATCACCCCCACCCTGAGCAGGGACAGCAAAAAGCAGCCACAGTGTCCCCATGTCACTCTGGGAATGTGCAGGGCAAACAGGGGACACAGGGAACAGCAGGGACACTGCACACAGACTGAGAAATGGGGCACTTTTAGGGTTTCACCCACAGCAACACAGGTCTCCAGCAGGGACTCTCCCAGTTAAGACAGAACTGTGGGGTTTCTGTTTTTCAAAAGGACTGATGTCATCCTGCGAGATAAAGCAGCTGCTGGAAAGTGCTATTGTTTGTCTTTCTTAACCATTTATCAGCAGAGAACAGTTTAATGTTCTGGTAGAAGGCACAAGTGAGTATCTCTTCAGTGATGAAGGAAAATAAGCTTAGTGCTAAGGCAAATAGAAAATATTGATCTATCTTCAGGTACTGCAGCTGAAAATCTTTTGTGAAATTTATCTTCCCTACCCCTCCTGAGCAGTGCTCTTTGTCTCTTACCAACTAATTCTCTGTAGTGAAAGTTTAACCTTGAGCACAGAGAAGGAAAAAAAACTCAAAACCAAAGCAAAGTGGTTGGATGAAGTGTTGAGGTCCTGTGAAGGCACAGCTGGGGTGAACATCCCCATCCCRTCCCATCCTGGGAAAATCCTTGGGAAAACCATTCTGCGCTTCACTTCTTGGAGAAGGGGAAGGAATAAGGGGAAAATATTACGTGTTAGGTGAAGCCAGGAGGATGATAAATGTGAATCTGTGGGCTCTGATTCCATGGAGTCCCAGCAGAGCTGTCCCTGTCCTTCAGCTCAGCTCAGCTCAGCTCAGCTCAGCTCAGCTCAGCTCAGCTCTGCTCAGCTCAGCTCAGCTCAGCTCTGCTGGCCCAACTCCTGCTCCAAACTCGCCGAGGCTCCTCCTGCACTGCAGAGCAGAATGTTGGATATTCCTCAGGCTCAGAGCCCCCTCTCATGCCCTGTTTGCAGCTCAGGGGCAGGGACAGCACCCACAGGGAGCCCAGGGACACAGGGGACACTGGGGACACAGGGGTGGCCTCAGCAGTGCTGGGAATGGTTGGACTCGATGGGCTCGGGGGCTTTGCCAACCTCAGCAATTCAGGATTTGGATTCTATTGAGCCAGATTTCCTTTATCAGAGTAAACAAAAAAGCTGTGAATCCTGGAATCATGGAATTGTTGGGGATCCCATGGAGTCCAACCATCCCCAGCACTGCCACGGCCACCACTGCCCCACGTCCCCAAATGCCACATCCACACAGYRATGGGGACTGTGCCACTGCCCTGGGCASCCTGTCCTTTCCAGGAGGAAATCTCCCAAATATCCTAAACCTCCCCTGGCACAACTGGAGGTCATTGCTCTTGTCCTGTCCCTGTCACCTGGGAGAGGAGCAGCGTGGGGAGCGTGGCCTGGCATGGAGGGACAATGCCACAACCCCCAGCTCCTCTGGAACCAAACCAGGGCTGAAGGGGAAGGAAAAGGGAAGAGTTTGGAGGGATTGGCTGTGCTGGCAGCAGGAGCAGCTCCCCAGCCAGGGTGGGGGTG
>NW_026624002.1:141187-143581 GCF_030028575.1 Malurus melanocephalus | reverse complement strand
TGCAGGCTGTTAACACTCCCTACAGAGCGGGGCAGGCGAGCCTGAGCCGAGGAACCACATCGGGACCAGCAGCAGCTTCAGCCGGGACAGAACGGGCTCTGAGAGCTGTCCCCTGGATCCGGGAGAGGATGGAGCTGGCCCTGCACACCCCGCTAGTGCTGGGAGGGCACCGGGCATCCTCTGGCACTGGGCAGCTGCTGCGGAGAAAACATCCCTGCCCACGGCGGGGGCGAGGCTGGACGGGATTTAGGGTCCCTTCCAACCCCATGGCACTCTGTGGTGATGTTTGATCTGTCCTGTTCATGTTCCCCTCGGAAAATCTCCGAGAAGGCACGGTCAGTCCCGCCGGGCTGTGTGTGCAGGAGCCGAGCAGCGGAGGAGCGGGCGGTGCTGCAGAAAACACCGCAAAGTGCGAGGGACTCTGTGGGACAGCGCACGGGGACAGTGACAGGGGAGGAACAGGGACAGGAACAGCGCCCTTACCCCACCCACACCCACACCCTGGGGCAGCGGAGCCCACAGTGTCCTGTCAGCACCTGGCAAGCACCATATCAAAGGGTTTTCCGTGAAAGGAAGCGCTGCCCAGCGGGGAAAAACAGCTCGGGAGCGCAGGGTCAGCAAACACCGGGGATTCCTGTTTGGTGGAACGGCACTGCCCGGGGCACTGCCCTCAGAGTGACCGGAGAACCGCGGGAACATCGCCCGGCAGCCTTGGGGACATCGCCTGTTAGCCCCGGGACATCACCTGTTAGCCCCGGGACATCCCCTGCCAGCCACGGGACATCCCCTGCCATCGGAGCGTCACCTGCTAGCCATGGGGGCATCGGTCTGATCCCTCAGGTGCCATCCCCTGCCATCCACGGAACATTGCCTGCCATCGGGGCATCACCTGCTAGCCACGGAGCATCACCTGCTAGCCACGGGACATCCCCTGCTGGCCACGGGGACATCATCTGCCATCCACGGGACATCCCCTGCCAGCCACGGGACATCATCTGCCATTAGGGCATCACCTTCCAGCCACGGGGACATCGCCTGGCAGCCTTGGGGACATCACCTGTTAACCACGGGACATCATCTGCCATCCACGGGACATTGCCTGCCATCGGGGCATCACCTGCTAGCCACGGAGCATCACTTGCTAGCCACGGGGACATCGCCTGGCAGCCTTGGGGACATCACCTGTTAACCACGGGATATCATCTGCCAGCCACGGGACATCCCCTGCCATCGGGGCATCACCTGCTAGCCACGGAGCATCACCTGCTAGCCATGGGGGCTTCGGGCTGATCCCTCAGGTGCCATCCCTGCCATCCACAGGGTTCCAGGCTCATTCCCCTCCTGGGCTCTCCCATCCTCTGCTCAGCCCAGCACAGACATGAACCGATGTCCTCAGCCTCACCAAAGGTCAAGGCAATCCCTAAAAGAGATGATTCCCAGAAATACTGAGGCCACCATGGTGAATCTTCATTAGGGACAAATACAAGAAGCAAATCACCACTCTCACCATTCAGGGGCTGAACCCACAGCTTGTCCCAGCTGTGCTCAACCTCTCCTCTCCAACAGAAAACTCAGGTTATGTCCAGTGCCTGATCCTCTCACTCACAAAACTGCCACAGAGCAAGAGATTGTCCTCAGGAGCCAATGGTTCATTTTCTGGAGGATTTTACAACAGCTCTGCTCCAATTCTCCAGCAGCAGCTCTTCCAGCAGCAGCCCTGTGGGCAGCAGGCTCAGATATTTATTTCAGCAGGGGATGCTCCATTTGGAGACAGCTCCGAGAGGGGAAAAAAACACAAATCTCTCCAATCAATCAAGCAGTGTGTTGGCATGCAATAAACACCAATTTCTAAAGGAGAAATCTTTCTGGAGAAACTTGATCGASTCTCTGACAGTGTTACAGAGTTGGAAGATGAAAAGAAAAATTATCCATTGGAGTTGCAGTAAAATATTGGGTTTCATGTCTCGCTGCTTCTTGATTGGTAATATGATTTGAGTTGTGGTGCATGGAAAACAGYACCCACTGGCAATGAGGGGGAAGTGGAGCAGCCAGGGACCGAGGATGAGGAGCAATTCCAGCTCCCTGCAATGCCCAGCAGGGAACAGCCCCACCGAGGTACCCAAAAACCATGGAAAACTCATGGATTCACCCAAAATCAGTCAAACATGGGACATTGAGTACCCATGACAAAGAACTGCCTGCATTCCTTCACTAAAACAGCCCCTTTTTAACCCAATCTGAATTCTCCATCTCAGCATGGAGTGCTGAGCCCATSCCCAAGGCCTCCACTGCTCTGCTTACTGTGATCACTTGCAAAGCATTTATTTGGAAATAAACCATTAAAATTAATTTCTGAATTTTGCTGGATTAATTAATCTACTCTAACAACAGATG
>NW_026624002.1:138331-140026 GCF_030028575.1 Malurus melanocephalus | reverse complement strand
GGAAATAGGATCCGAGATGCGGGATGGGGTATCCGGGATGGAGGATCCGGGATGGAGGATGGAGCATGCAGGATACAGGAACGAGGATTCGGGATGGGGGATTCGGGACGCGAGATGCGGGATGGGGGATGGAGCATGCAGGGATGCAGGAACGAGGATCCGGGAAGGGGGATACGAGATGCGGGACCCGGGATAGGGGATGGAGCATGCAGAATGTGGGATGTGGGATCCGGGATTCAGGGATCTGGCATGCGGGATCCGGGATGAAGGAAGCGGGATGAGGGATCCGGGATGAAGGAAGCGGGAGGAGGGATCCGGGATTGGGGATCCGGGATGAAGGAAGCGGGATGAGGGATCCGGGATTGGGGATGCTGGATGGAGCATGAAGGATGCGGGAACCAGGATCCGGGATGGAGGATCCGGGAAACAGGATACGGGATGCAGGATGATGATGCGGGGATCCGGGATCTGGGATCCAGAATGCGAGATGCAGGGATGCAGGGATCCGGGATGCGGGGATCCGGGATGGAGGGATGCAGGGATGCGGGGATCTGGGATGCAGAGATGCGGGATCCGAGATGCAGGGATGTGGGATCTGGGATCCAGGATGCAGGATCCGAGATGCAGGGATGTGGGATCTGGGATCCAGGATGCAGGATCCGGGATGCAGGATCCGGGATCTGGGATGAGGGATGAGGGATCCGGGATCCGGGATGCAGGGATGTGGGATGGAGGGATGCGGGATCCGGGATGCAGGGATGCGGGATCTGGGATGAGGATGCGGGATCGGGGATGCCGGACGCAGTCTCCACCGGCGCGGGAGCGCTGCCCTCTGTTGCCCGCGGCGTTGGTACCGCCCCGAGCCACCGGGTCCGCACGGAACCCGGCCCTTTATTGCCGCCCTACAATTGATTTATTCATCCCTTTCCCCCAAATGCACTCAGCTGCATTTCCCCGATTCCAGCGCGTTTCCCAAAGGCGGAGGTGCCACGCCAGACTTTGTGTTCTCACAGCAAGGAACCCGTTAGGATCAGCAAACCCAACTCCCTTCTCCCTGCAAAACTCTCCAAACATGAACCACAGCTGAGCGTGATTTATATGCAATGGCCCAATGAAGATCTCTGATCCTGCACAGGGCACATCGCTGCCTTTAGGCTGCAGCCAGACCCACAACATACACCTGGAACATATAACCTACACCTAACCTACACCTGATCCCATAATCCACACCTGATCCCATAATCCACACCTGGAACCTATAACCTACACCTATCCCATAACCCACACTTGATCCCATAACATACACCTGATCCCATAATATACACCTATCCCATAACTTACACCTGGAACCTATAACCTACACCTATCCCATAAGATACACCTGATCCCACAACTTACACCTGGAACCTATAACCTACACCTATCCCATAACCCACACCTGATCCCATAACTTACACCTGATCCCATAACTTGCACCTGGATCCCATAACATACATCTGGAACCTATAACTTACATCTGGATCCCATAACTTACACCTGGATCCCATAACCTACACCTGGATCCCATAACTTACACCTTGAACCTATAACTTACACCTGTATCCCATAACCTACACCTGGATCCCATAACCTACACCTGGATCCCATAACATACACCTGTATCCCATAACCTACACCTGGATCCCATAACTTACA
>NW_026624002.1:133785-135891 GCF_030028575.1 Malurus melanocephalus | reverse complement strand
CGGCGCGGGAGCGCTGCCCTCTGTTGCCCGCGGCGTTGGTACCGCCCCGAGCCACCGGGTCCGCACGGAACCCGGCCCTTTATTGCCGCCCTACAATTGATTTATTCATCCCTTTCCCCCAAATGCACTCAGCTGCATTTCCCCGATTCCAGCGCGTTTCCCAAAGGCGGAGGTGCCACGCCAGACTTTGTGTTCTCACAGCAAGGAACCCGTTAGGATCAGCAAACCCAACTCCCTTCTCCCTGCAAAACTCTCCAAACATGAACCACAGCTGAGCGTGATTTATATGCAATGGCCCAATGAAGATCTCTGATCCTGCACAGGGCACATCGCTGCCTTTAGGCTGCAGCCAGACCCACAACATACACCTGGAACATATAACCTACACCTAACCTACACCTGATCCCATAATCCACACCTGATCCCATAATCCACACCTGGAACCTATAACCTACACCTATCCCATAACCCACACTTGATCCCATAACATACACCTGATCCCATAATATACACCTATCCCATAACTTACACCTGGAACCTATAACCTACACCTATCCCATAAGATACACCTGATCCCACAACTTACACCTGGAACCTATAACCTACACCTATCCCATAACCCACACCTGATCCCATAACTTACACCTGATCCCATAACTTGCACCTGGATCCCATAACATACATCTGGAACCTATAACTTACATCTGGATCCCATAACTTACACCTGGATCCCATAACCTACACCTGGATCCCATAACTTACACCTTGAACCTATAACTTACACCTGTATCCCATAACCTACACCTGGATCCCATAACCTACACCTGGATCCCATAACATACACCTGTATCCCATAACCTACACCTGGATCCCATAACTTACACCTGGATCCCATAACCTACACCTGGATCCCATAACCTACACCTGATCCCATAACTGACACCTGGATCCCATAAGCAGATGGCCCCGGTGAAGCAGATGGTCCCAGTGACACAGATGTCCTCACATGAATTAGATGACCCCAGGTGAAGCCACCGTGCATTTCTCCAGCCTGGGGCCTGCAGGCACACAGAATTCCATCAGAAACTGCAAAGGCACAGCAGGAGGTTCTGAGGAATTGTATTTATGGGACATGAAGGGGATCAGCCGGGCACTGCCGTGATCTGTGGGCACCCAGCCCCACAGGAGGGTGTGGGACCAGGCCACGGCAGGAAACCTCCCAAACTCAGAATATTGCTSACAGGAATATATCAGCTGCTATCCAGGAGAGACAGAGATCTCCATTGGGCCAAAAAATAACTTTGGAGGTTTTAGTCCCCTCAAGATTTCAAATACTGCTCAGCATTCCACTGCAACTCTTGCACCGATGTTATTTTACAATTGGCTGTGCAGTGAACAACACCTGTCTCATTTAAAAACAAACAAAGCCACCACCGGACTGAGGAGCTCCTGTTACCTCCCAGAGACAACATCTGAGGCCTTGGAGTGCCTTGCTTTGGGTTTGTTTTTTTTTTTTATCTTGGCAAGAGAGCAGAGGAACATAATTTTTAAAAAATGTTTTTCCCATGTTCTGAGCCATGAGATAAAACCAGAGGATTTGATGTCAGAGAGACACAATGTCACCAATGTCACGACTCTCAGTGCTTTTATTATTGCTTTAATTTCTCCTCTGCTTCACGCTGTGACCTKCAGCTCCTGGGGAAGTTGATCCAGGGTCTTCACTTCAACATCTCCTTAAGAGAAAATGCTGATAAATGCTGCAGATTTGAATCAGAGCTCACAGCCAGCCTGGAGCAGGAATTGGGGTGCTGGATATCCGAGGGAATTGCTGTTTTACACCACTCCTACCCTGCATTCCCATGGTTATTAACCCATCCCAAGACTTTCTGAATTAGCAGATGGCAATTACGCATTCACTCTTCCAGGGTATAAAAATGAATCCTTGAATTCCACTTTGTGACGGAGCATTTCCATCCAAAACGCTTCTCCTCGATCAGTATTCAACCCACGGACTCGGAGCTTGGAAATGGGATCAGAACCATTTCCCTGTGTTTTACACATCTTTCACTTTAAAGAAAGATGAAAAACCATGACCCAGAGAAGCCG
>NW_026624002.1:130506-132779 GCF_030028575.1 Malurus melanocephalus | reverse complement strand
CCAGAGATCCCAGCCAAACAGTCAGAGTCAGCAACTTGTAAATTAAGGTACAGCAAAATTAGAAAATTTTAAAAGCCAAAAGTTGGGTTTTTTTAAATATTTTCCTGAATGTTAAATTTGCTGGATGTGTAACAGGGTATTTCTGTGGCTCTGTAATTGCAGAGGGTGAACCAGCTCAAAAGAAACCAAAATACAATCCTTGTAACATCAATCAGAACTGAAACTCTCGGGTCACAGCTGAAAACACCTCGTGCCATCTTCCCAAAGCCAGCGTGTGCCACATGCCCTCAGCAGTGCAAACACAAAACCTGAGAGCCATCAAATCACAGAACTGTGCAGGGGGGAAAAGCCCTCAGAGCCCAGCTCAGCACCTATTCTGAATGCATTTCATGGCCTCTTTCTTCAAAATAAGTTCCTTTTCTCTGACTTTTAAACAGCTCAACTTCCTATAAAAAAACCCTCTGCCGTAAAAGAGACTTTGGTGTAGGGCTCATTAGTAAGCTCAAGTCTCCCCACGTCTSTGGAATCCCTGGAGAGAACAACTTCACTTTGATTAAAGCAGAAAACATCTTCTCTTTCAGTTGATATCAGAGTGCCTGAAACCCAGCACTGAATTTGGATGGGGACGKGGTGCTTGTGCATGCAAGCAAAGGAGAGATTTGTCAAGGATGGAGTGAAAGCAAAGAACAGCTCCAAATGGATCTGGATTGACAGGCAGGGCTCAGCAGCAGGCTCAGGGCAGGGGTCTCCAGATTTCCATGGAAATATGGGGTTTTTTTAGGTTTTTCAGGACCTTGTAGCTGACACRACATCACTGGCTCTTCATCAATCTCAGATCTGGGAAACCCAGGGCTCCCTGATCCCTGTGGCTGTGCTGGAGCCTCCACAGGGATTTGGGGTTTCCTTGGCATGATTAAAGAAGTCCTGTCTATAACACACCTCAGACAAAAGGTTTGAAGGCAGAAGATCTGTGAAATGAGGAGTACAGAGCCTGTTTTTGGTGTGCTGAGCACAGAGAGCYTGTGAAAACACTGCACACCTTTGTCAGCAGCATCACCCCGAGCCAGGGCCAGCAGCAGGACGGGGCTTTGACACCTCCACAGCTCATCCCCAAACACTGATGGTGCCTCACAYCCCCTCAGAACCAGAACCCCCTGCTCAACCAAGGGGAAACTCCAGCAGGACAGACACGATTCTGACAGAAATATTGGTGTGAGGATAAAGAGGAAAGGTTAAAGCTGGAAACACTGAGCAAAGCTTGGTAAAACTCAAAATGAGCTCAAAATGAGCTCAAAATGAGCTCAAAATGAGCTCAAAATGACTCAAATGAGTTGAAGGAATGGCTAAAATGACCCCCTGCCTGAGGACAGAGGAGCTGGAACCCAGTGAGTGCAGCCACAGCCCAGCTCTGACAGAACCTGCCCAGGAACATCCAGGGCTCATCACACAGCTCAGCAAACACCTCAATCGGTGTTCCCTGTGGGTGTGCCTGAGTCGGAAACTTTTATCACACCGAAATGGAAATGAATCAATGGCAAAGGCATCACTTCAGAATTATGACTTAAAGCAGGTCAATAGTTGAGAGAAGTGCACGACTGATAAAACTGGCGTTCTTTCTGAATGGGATATTCCAGTTGCAGCAGTGATCCTCAGTCGGGAGGAGAATGCAGACACTCGATGAGCTGTGGGAGAGAACAGGGCAGCTCCAATCACTGAAACAAAGCCTTGGCAGKGTCTGGGCTGTGTTCTGTGGTGCTGTTTGTCCTGGCTCCAGCCCAGTGCCAGCCTGCCTTTCACAGCTCGTGCTGTTCCCCAGGACACGGATCTGTCACTGTGAGGGACACGGGCCAAGGGACTGCTCCTCCTGACAGCTCAGGACATGGRACAGGAACAGCAGAGTCCAGCTCAGAGCACACAGTGACAGCTCTGCAGCTCTGCTCAGAGCCACTGCACCTTCACAGGGACATTGAGGGGCTGCTGCTGCACAGCTCAGCACTGGCATCAGCTCTGCTCTGGGATCAGCTCAGCTCTGGGATCAGCTCAGCACTGGGATCAGCTCAGCACTGGGATCAGCTCAGCTCTGGGATCAGCACTGGCATCAGCTCAGCTCTGGGATCAGCTCAGCTCTGGGATCAGTTCAGCTCTGGGATCAGCTCAGCACTGGGATCAGCTCAGCTCTGGGATCAGCTCAGCACTGGGATCAGCTCAGCACTGGGATCAGCTCTGGGATCAGCTCAGCACTGGGATCAGCTCAGCTCTGGGATCAGCTCAGC
>NW_026624002.1:120575-129117 GCF_030028575.1 Malurus melanocephalus | reverse complement strand
AACACAGCCCTCAGAGCCCAGAACACAGCCAAAGGCTCCTCAGTCTATTTTCTCTCCTGTTTTCCAGCTCCAGATGTAATTAACTATCATAAGCAAAAGCATTCCTGTTTTTTATAGAACCSTGTCTCACATTCTGGAGGACCTGCAACACGTGGGTGGTGCTCTCAGCGAGTTGGTGCCAGGCAGGCAGGGATTTTTATTTGGGGTAGCAGGGGCTGGTGGGGGCTGCAGGAGCCCGATGGCCTCAGCCCATGTGGCACAGCTGGAGCTTGGGGACAGCAGCTCCCTGGGGACACGGGGCTGTCCTGCTGTCCCCATCTGGAGCACAAAGCACACGGGGCTGTCCCACTGTCCCCAACTGGAGCACAAAGCACACGGGACTGTCCTGCTGTCCCCAACTGGAGCACAAAGCACACGGGGCTGTCCCACTGTCCCCAGCTGAGCACAAAGCACACGGGGCTGTCCTGCTGTCCCCAGCTGAGCACAAAGCACACGGGGCTGTCCCACTGTCCTGCTGTCCCCAGCTGAGCACAAAGCACCCTCAGTGCCACGGCGCTGCCAGTCACACAGAGAGGGACCCTGTCTCACACGGAGAGTGTGGACAATAAAACACCCAAACTGCTCTCACTGCCCTGGAGCCTGCTCCCCTTCACTCACCATTCTGGGTCAATAAAACACCCAAACTGCTGGCACTGCTTTAGAGCCCACTCCCCTTCACTCACCATCCTGGACAATAAAAACACCCAAACTGCTCTCACTGCTCTGGAGCCTGCTCCCCTTCACTCACCATTCTGGGTCAATAAAACACCCAAACAGCTCTGGAGCCCACTCCCCTTCACTCACCATCCTGGACAATAAAAACACCCAAACAGCTCTGGAGCCCACTGCCCTTCACTCACCATCCTGGACAATAAAAATACTCAAACTGCTGGCACTGCTCTGGAGCCAACTCCCCTTCACTCACCATCCTGGACAATAAAAACACCCAAACTGCTCTCACTGCTCTGGAGCCTGTTCCCCTTCACTCACCATTCTGGGTCAATAAAACACCCAAACAGCTCTGGAGCCCACTGCCCTTCACTCGTCATCCTGGACAATAAAACATCCAAACACCACTATGGCTGGCACTGCTCTGGAGCCAACTCCCCTTCAAACACCATCCTGGACAATAAAAACACCCAAAGTGCTCTCACTGCTCTGGAGCCCACTGCCCTTCAAACACCATTATCAYCACAAGGTGCAGATGGGCTGGAGAGAGGAGTTTTCAAAATTTCMCTACATGGAGCCCATAGTAACATACTCTGTTTCCAACATCCACCAACTCCTCAAGGATTCTTCCTGAGACTTCCAACCCAATTTAGCTCCACCATATGGCAGCACTACTTGCTTCAGCATTGAATTTTCTCCAGTATTTTGCTACACATATAACACTCCTCTGTTATTCTGAATAAATTGAATAAWGAAAAAAAAATAATTGGATAACTGAACAAAGAAATCAGTTTAAGAGGATGATGGATCTGGAAGCAAACTGAATTTACCATCACCCTGTTGGACAGAGGGTAGACAGCTCACTCATCTGGCTGTGAAAAGATTCAACATTTCCTTTATGGAATCACAGAATCCCAGAATGGATTGGGTGGGAAGGGACCTTAAAGCTCACCCAGTGCCATGGGCAGGGACAACTTTCCCTATTCCAGGTTGCTCCAAGCCCTGTTGAACCTGGCCTTGGGCACTCAAAGGGATCCAGGGACAGCCACAGCTTCTCTGGGCACCCTGTGCCAGGGCTGCCCACCCTACAGGGAAAAATTTCTCCCCAATATCCCATGTAAATCTGCCTAAGGCCATTTCCCCTTGGCCTATTCAGTCCCACTCCCTTCAAAATCCCCTCATTTTTAAGAGTTTTTCTGAACCCTTTCCCCAAGCCAAAGCTGGTGAGCAGAGCAYGCCCCGGGTTCACTGCAGCACTGGGATGTGCATTTCCTGCAGCAGCCAGCAAGGAACGCAGAAGGGCTTGCTAATCCTGTTTATTTTTATCTCCTGAATTTGGCCCAYATGGCCCTTTGATCCTTTGACCCTTCTGAGATCACAGCCTGCCCATCAGGTAAGAGGGGAAAGCAGCCTTTATTCCAGCCTTCACTGTCTCAAACTAGACAAGCTGCATCAAGGGAAAATGCCATTTCCCACATCAATGGTTTGGGGGCTCCTCCTCGCAGAAAACACAATCTGAGGGGAGACTCATGGGGGTCTGCAGCTCCTTCTGAGGGGCAGCTCCGACCTCTGCTCCGTGTGACAGGGACAGGACCCAGGCTGGAGCTGGGACAGGGCAGTTTGGGGTCAGATCTCAGGGAAAGTTTCTGCTGTCCCCAGAGGGTGCTGGCACTGCCCAGGCTCCCCAGGGAATGATCCCCAGAGCTCCAGGAGCGTTGGGACAGCACTGCCAGGGATGGACAGGAGGGATTGTTGGAGGTCTGGGCAGGGTCAGAGGTTTGACTGGATGACCCCTTCCAGCTCAGATATTCTATGAAATAAATGGGTGTTTCCCTAACAGGAGCGTTCACAGTAGAATTCAAACATTTCCTTTTCAAAGTGAAGTGTTTTTCTTTTCCTCCTGCCTCAAGCATCCACATTAATTCCATGCAGGAAGCAATATTTGAGGAATGAGTGCTGTTCATGCTGAATGGGGCACAGCTCCCCAGGATAAGGACTGAGAACCCCGAGTGTGGTACCTGCAGCCACACCTCACCAGGGCACTGACTCACAGATCCGCTGCGACACGTTCAGAACTTCTCYTCTCCACAGGAAAATGCACAGGTAGCAATTAAAATCTGGGTGAGGCCGGACAAACCCAGAAATGTTTGGAATTATTCCGAAGTTTTAATTGAGGTTGGAGAGCGGAGCAGCTACAGCGGAATGGGAGTGAGATTTTGACATTTAAGGAAGTGTCACTGAGAGAAATCTTGCTGTCATAGATATGACTCACCCACTGCTGTGCCTGACAGGTTTCTTCTCCGACTCCTGAGATCAAGATAATTTCACTTTAATCTGAGAGAAGCAGAGGGATGAGCAAYTCCATTTATTCATAATACAAGCTCCCTTCAAAGGTAACTTGAAAATTAATATTTTGTGAGGATGTTGGTAGTTCATTGCTGCACAGGTGTTAAAACAGCACAAAGGGCCCTCTCTGGATAGACAGCACAGAGAAACAGCACCAAATGTCCCCAGAGCAAACCCTGTYTAGGGAAGAGACTCTGTGTGGTGGGGGAAGCTGGGAGCTACTGGGAGAGACCAAAATCAAACAACACAGCAYGTGGCAAGGCAGAGATTTATTTGGTTTTCATTACAGTAACAAGATGACAAACATTTGGCTCCCGTTTGAACCTGAAAGACTACAATGGCACACCTGGCTCCTTCCAACAGCAATTGCCACTGGGACAGAAGTGTCCAGAACCTCTGCAGGGCTGTGAAGTGACYGGGCAAGGCAGGACAGAGCAGCCAGTCACTCGTGTCACAGGCAATAATAACCTGCCATAAATGAGATTGGACACAGGATGGAATTCCCAGCCCTCAGGCAAACAACCAGGAGGTGATCTCCAAACTCACCCTCAGCTGCTCCTAACTCTGCTCTGTGGAACAGCACAGGCACCAAACGAGATGTGATCCTGGCTGGGGTCCCAGGAACAGGCAAAGCCTTTCCAAATCCACACCAGTGCCACTGTGGCTCCTCCACAKGGGCATCAAGCACCATTCCTGAGATTCTGTGCAAGCAGCTGCATTTCTGACATGGCTCCAAAAGTCATTTCTGTACAAGAGAAAGAGAGCAGAGAAGCTCCCTGAAGTGTTGGCTTAGCTCTAGATCTTTCCTTATAAAGCCAGAGAGCAATTACTGGATCACAGCACAAGAACACAATAGGACAGGGCTTTCTTCAGTCAGGAGGTGATTCAGCTRTCAAAGAGATTCTTTTGTTTCTATTTTGGTGGAAAAGCCCCATCACTGCTAAAGTTGGTGAGCCCAGGGTTCTTCAGGGCTGCGAAAGCTCTGTGATCCCTCCCTTTTCTCACACTCTGGCCTCCCTGAAGCCCTGTGGAACACCTGCAAATGCCACCTGAGGGTGAGCAGGACAGGGRCAGTGACTCACAGGGCACACGGTGCCTCTGCAGCCAGAAATAGAGAGCAGAGCACATGGCCTCATCCCTTCCATCCCGAGCTGCTGCCACCCAGGACACACAGCGCGCCAGGAAAAACGCTGTGCTGCTCCTTCCTGGAAGGGCTGCTCTGCCCAGGGCCAGCATCAGCTGGGGACAGGAGGGCACAGGGACACTCTGCATGTCACAGGAGCTCTGCACGGGACAGCCTGGGGACAGTTGGGGACAACTGGGGACAGCCAGGAAGGTGACAGCGCTGCCGGAGCACTGTCGGGAGAGCAGCGAGCTACGGGAAAAGCTGAACCACGAGGTTTGGGACATCAAAGGGATGTGACAAAGGGACTTTACCGAGGGGCTGCGATGCAAGGGCTCTTTGGAGCAGGAAAAGAGTCTGAGCACCGTGCAAAGCCGATACAATGCCAGGATTTCAGGGAAAGTGGGGTCTGTGCTCAGGTGTGGCAGTGAGGATCCAACACAGGCAGGAACCACCAGAGTTTAACAAGGACTGACCCCAGGGGAAGGACTAAAGTCCAGGGTGTCTTTATATCCCATAGGGGAAAATACAGTGTAAAAAAATACAGGTAAAAAATACAAATWAAAAAAAAMCTAAATACAGGGCTARTRAGRCAACCCACCGATTGCCAAACCACAGGTTTGCTCCAAAGTTTGGAGCACTGACAAAAATTCCRTGGGAAAAATATCTAATGCACTTCTCACCCGAGAATAATCAGGTGTTTTGATGTCAGTTAGCATCTGATATGCATATGGTTTTAATCTGTCAATGAAATCTGACTCTGCGTGCCCACCAGCCATACTTCCCTTTAGGATAAATGCTCTTTCTTTAGCTAGCCCCATGTTTTTTGAAATTATCCTTCCAGCACCCCATTTTCAGAGCAGTAGCAGTGAGAGCCCCTTGGCAGAGTGTTCAGGGCTCTGTTAGTCCCAGGAGAGGATGGAAAACAGGCTGAGGAACAACACGCGGGGGGGCATGGAGCAGCTGGCCAGCACGATCCTATTTTCAGAGCACATTTGGAAACTTCGCTCTCAGGAGCTTTTCTTGCTCAGTGTGGCAAGGGCAGAACGTCACCTTCTTGGGGGCACATCCTGAGTACACAGCAGTGACCCAGTGAACTGGGAACAGCCGCTGCTCACACCCCGTGCCTGAGTTCTGGGAATTCTGCAAAAGCACCAGACCCACCCCCGTCCCCTGCTTGTGCAACAGCCTCTGTCCATCCATGTCCCCACAGCCAGAGAGGAGCAGGGAGAGCTTTCCCAACACTCCAGGAAAGCTTTCCCAGCATTGCCACCCCAGGATCACCCCCATTTCCAGGGTGGACAGCAGGAACGGGTGGGATATTCCATCTGCAGAGCTGGAGACAGACAAGAGACTAAGAAAAATTATTTTGTTTAAACATTTAATACACAACACACTGCRTAAGGAATAAACACAAATCAAGTAATGAATATATTTCATGAATTCATGATGTCATATCAAGAAATTAAATAAGGAAAACTTGAATCAAACACATTTATGTGTCTAAATTACTRAGAAAAGGCTGCACACCCAGAGCAGAAATGTCTCTGAGAGGAACCATTGTGAACTCAGGCAAGTGCCACACTTCAGTACTTCCACAGGAAAATCCTGAGGAGCCTCCAGGTAAAATTCAATTCAATAAGATAAAGACTCCCAGCAGAGAGCTTTACTTGTCCATAACAGGACGCTTACTCTGTAAGAAGAGGATGTTCTTCACTCATCTGTGTTCAAGATCACAATTAACAATGTCTGCTCTTCAACCACTTTCCTTGAATTTCCCACAACCACAGGATTTAGGAAACCACCTCATAGTGAGACACAGACCCGTTATCCTTCCAAGCACTTAGCCCTTTCCTAGAAGCAGTTGGGCTTTGAAGTTCATTGAGTCGTACCACTTTCCGAGGGACTTAAAGATCAGAAACACAGGGGTTTGGGGGCAAACACAGAATTAATTTTTATTTCTGCCTGCTCTTTAGGACTTTGGGACAGAAAGTGTATCTTCACAGCTTCCAGTATGCATGCTTGGAAATGAAGCAGTGTAAGCGGGCAAATTCAACGGAGCACCGGGAATATTGCCGGTTTCTGCGGCAGGAGATGCCGGGCAGGAGCAGTCAAACACCTGCACCCCTGGAGCTYCAGGAGGGCACAGACACCGAGGGATCCCCGGGTGTGTTCTGTGTTCAAAGTCGGGCCTGGCACAGCCCCGGGGGCGCGGCCCCAGGACACGGGAGCGACACTCCGCAGGGAACAGGGCACGGGAGCGACACTCTGCAGGGCACAGGAGGGACACTCCGCAGGGGACAGGAGGGACACTCCGCAGGGCACGGGAGGGACACTCCGCAGGGCACGGGAGGGACACTCCGCAGGGGACAGGGCAGGGGAGCGACACTCTGCAGGGCACGGGGAACGGGAGCGACACTCTGCAGGGCACAGGAGGGACACTCCGCAGGGGACAGGAGGGACACTCCGCAGGGCACGGGAGGGACACTCCGCAGGGCACGGGAGGGACACTCCGCAGGGGACAGGGCAGGGGAGCGACACTCTGCAGGGCACAGGGTACAGGAGCGACACTCCGCAGGGCACAGGCACAGGGGCACAGGCGCGGGGCACGGGCCCGACACTCTGCAGGGAACAGGGCACAGGCCCGACACTCCTTAGGGCACAGGGCACGGGAGCGACACTCCGCAGGGGAACAGGGCACGGGCCCGACAAAGCCCGGGCAGGGTCCCCAGGGCACGGGCCTGGCACTCCGCAAGGCAGGGGCCCGACTCTCCTTAGGGCACAGGGCAGGGGAGCGACACTCCGCAGGGCACAGGCGGGGGTACGGGCCCGGTACAGGCACAGGGCACGGGTCTGGTCAGCCCCAGCGCGCGGGCCCGGCGCCCCCAGAGAGCACCGCTGCAGGGCACGGGCCCGGTACAGCCGCACGGACACGGGCCCGGTACAGCCGCACAGACACGGGCCCGGTACAGGCGCACGGACACGGGCCCGGCTCGCGGCTCCATCCCCGAGCCGCCTCCATCCCCCGAGCCGCCTCCCGCAGCCCCGCGAGCCGGGCCGGCCGCTCCTGCCCCGCCTGCAGCCAGGGGCCGCGGCACGGCCTCGGCCTGTGYCAGGAGCGGGTCAGGGAACATCTCCGAAAATGCTGAAAGGGTGCGCAGGCTCTGGCAAGGACCGCCAAGGTGGGTTTGGAATCGCCACTGCTGGAGCCGAGCAAGCAAGGCCTGCGCGCGGCACTCGGTGCTCGGGGCTGGGGTAACGTGGGGATCGGGCACTGCYGGGACTCGGTGATCCCGGAGGGCTTTTCCAACCTCAGGAACTCGGTGATTCTGTGAGAAATCTGCCCCAGAGTGCCGCTGACCCCCGCCAGCCTCCGCTGCCCGCCCTCCCCTCACGCCGGCTCTGGCACGTTCTTTTTTTTTTTTCTTTTCCTCATCACAATTAACTCTTCGGGGAGCGAGTAGAAATGAATGGGGAGGCACAGCGTTATCTCCCCGCTGTGGCAGTCCCGCCCCGTCCCTTCACGTGAAGCCGCGTTTGGAGCGGCGCGTGTGGAGCCCCCGCTGCCGCCGGGGGAACGCCTCCGCAGCGGCACCACCAAGACCACCATTCCTTCCTCCTCCTCCTCATGCTGCCGCTGCCCTCCAGGCCGGGACAGTACCGGCCGGTGCCGGGATGGCGGTACCGGCATCGCCCCGCTCCCTGCCCGGCCCGTTCCCGTTCCCGTTCCCGTTCCCGGCCCGCCCTCCCTGAGGGGAGCCGGCGGTGACGTCAGGGCCGGGCCGCCCGGCAATGGGCGCCATTTTGAAACCGCGAACCCTCCCGCGGCTCCGGGCGGCTCCGTCCCGCTCCCGGCCCCGCTCCCGGCCCCGCTCCCGCGGCTCCCCCCGCCATGGCAGGTCGGTGTCCGCGCTCCGCGCTCGGCTCCGCGCTCGGCTCCGCGTTGGCGCCGGGATGGGCCGCGCCTCGGCTCCGTGTGGCTGTGGGAGCCGGCTGCAGGCCGGGCCGCGCCGGGCGGCACCGGTGGGTGATGCGGGACCCCGGCGGCCCTTGGGGGTCCGGGCCGGGCTTGGCGTGYGTTCCCCTCTCTGCCTCCCTCTCTCACCGCCCTTTCTCCCTCCGCAGGAGCGGCGAGAGCTGGAGGCGACGGCGGCAGCAGCGACGTGCAGTGGTGCTTCTTGCAGGTGAAGGGGGCGATCGACGAGGACGTGGCGGAAGGTGAGAGAGAGGGGAGCCCCGATCCGCTGAGGCTTCCCGGGCGGCCGGGGGGCAGCGCCGCAGCATCYCCGACCGTGCCGGGGGGTGTGTGCCATGACTAAGCGAGCTCCCACCCGTAGAGCATCACAGACCAGGCACAGCGCCTTC
>NW_026624002.1:97725-119485 GCF_030028575.1 Malurus melanocephalus | reverse complement strand
TCACCTGGAGCAGGTGACACAGGAACACATCCAGGAAGGTTTGCAATGTCTCGGCACAGGGAGACTCCAGCCCCTCCCCGGGCAGCTGTTCCAGCTCTGCCCCCTCCATGGGAAGAAGTTCTTTCTCGTGTTGGGGTGGAACTTGTGCTTTAGTTTATGGCCATTGCTCCTTGTCTTGTCTCTGACACCATCCTCTGATGGCCCTTGGGGTATTTGTATGGATTGATGAGATTCCCTCTCTGCCTTCCCTTCTCCAGACTGACCAGGCCCWGCTCCCAYGGTTACCCTCATCTCAGAGATGCTCCAGTCCCAAAATCCTCTCTGTGGCCTCTGCTGGACCCTCTCCAGTGGCTCYTTGRCTTTCTTGTCCTGAGGAGCCCAGAGCTGGGTACAGTTATGGCTCAGGATAACTGTTTCCAGCTCTGGGCTTGGGATAAAATGTAACAACAGTGATACAATACGGAGAGAGGGAAGAAAGAAACACCAGTGGAGTCTGTCAGGCTTGTCAGGTTTCGCTCTGACGCACAGGGAGTGCAGCTCTGTCATTTGTGCTGCATTGAAAAGTGCAGTTTAAAGGCTTYCTGCAGCTGTGGAGAGATTTGATTCCCACTTGTTAACGTTTGGGTGCTATAAATAGGGATATTAAGCAGGGAAAAAGGGCACACCTTCACRTTTCTCTGAAACTTTCCAGTGCGGCATGTTTTGGACAGAGTAGAAAACAAGAAACGTTTTAACTGGGAAAAATATTTTCTGTAGTGTGCAGAACCAGGGTGGAGTTGTGCTTAACTCTGCTGAGAAAGTTCTTTTTTTCCTCCTAAATTTCCTGTGTTCAAAYTGTCCAGGCTGGCAGTGCTCCTTTCTAAAGTGTGAATTGTCTTGCAGGGCCGTGTGTTCTCAGTTTGGGTTTGGGATTTTTTTTTTTACTGGTTGCAGTAAATATTTTTCCTTGCTGTCTGCTATGGGGAAATTGTGCTGCCAGTGTTTTCATTTTCATGCCACTTGTTTGGCATTCCATTTAAAATAATGGCCATGGGAAGGATAGACTGGAAAGCTGCTCAAGAAACTMGACTCACTTGTTTTCTTCCTTTCCCCCCGCCTTTATATATTTTGTAGCTTGCTCTGAAGTTCCCAGAATTCTTGTAGAAGTATGTATGAGTAGTTTTTATGCTTTTAAATGGTTCTTTTTTCTTGGATCTGTCACCTATGTGACTAAAAAGTCAGTTCTCCATGTGTAAAGGATAAAGTCTTGGGGACATCTGGCTCCTGGGGGCACATTGCTTCTCAGGTAATTCCTGASCAATGTGGATTTGTGCAGAGCAGGGAAGCTCCTAGGAATCATTCAGCACCAGGCTTTGCAAAACTACCCCTAAAGTTTTATTTTCCTGTGGCAATACCAGAACTATTTACAGGCTTTGTCACTTGTTTTTATTTTGATTTGTGGCCTTTTCCTCTCGTGTTACACTTTACCTTGAAATTGGAATTAAATATAAAAAGTATGCAATCTGTTTACAAATAATTGCCCAATTTAATTTATTAGTAAGAGCACAACTACATTGCTAGATTTTGGACCTCAGTTAGGGACATATTTGCTCATTACCATCTTTTAAATCCTCTCTTAGCAAAATGCACATCTTAACCTGCTTGATGGGCAGCTGTTGCCCTGAAATAGCCTTGGAATTGCGTGTGTGTTTTTGTGACGGTGGAAACTTGCTAGTGCTGTC
Organism: Malurus melanocephalus; assembly: GCF_030028575.1. Classification (NCBI taxonomy): domain Eukaryota; kingdom Metazoa; phylum Chordata; class Aves; order Passeriformes; family Maluridae; genus Malurus; species Malurus melanocephalus. Next base: position 117,764 of record NW_026624002.1, on the reverse strand, counting down.
AGTTTTTGGTCTGTTTTGTGAAAAACAAGCTCTCTAGAGGAAGAGGACACCATGAAGTTGCTGTCCAGCCTTTTCCATGCAGAGTGTTCTGTTGGATTTTCTTAGAGGTTTATTCAGGAGGTGAAACTGCTCAGCCAGGCAACTTTACCAGAAAATCCTTTCTTTTGCAGTAAGTTCTAACATACATTTTATATGCAGAAGTTGTTTCTGAGRTGTCTGGTTTTAACACAAACACTGTGACAAGTGGCTGTGTTAGATTGGCAGCTGGATTTTCCTAACTAGGTCATTAATACAGAAAATCACTGTCTCCTCTTTGTCTTCTCTGTGCATTGCTTTTCCTCAGTGACTAATCCCTGACCTCTGGACAGGCTCTGTGTCAGGAAAAAGAAGGGCACTGTTCAGTCTGACTRTTTCTGAAAGACCAGGATAATCCATCAGTTATTGAATATGGATTTTGTAAAGTATTAGATATGACTTTCCTAAAACAAAAGTCTTGTTGGAAACCACATGACTCCAAAACCTGCACTGATTGCCCATGGAACTTGTAATTCTTAGATTCAATTTTTTTTTAGAAAGACCTTTTTAAATACTGAATGCAAATACTGCCAGAGACTTTATCACTTCTGTGACTTCAGTGTTGGATTTGTTTTGTATGTTTAAAATTGTCCTGTTTGGAGTGTGTCTTTTATTTTTATTTTTTTTTTGCAAGTAAAATATGAATCAGTTTATTGAATAGTTTTTAGATATGCCCAAATTCCCATGGGCCAAATGTTCTGCATCTAATCCATGACTATGTCTGGATGCAGTTCTGTATCTCCAGTTACTGAYCCAAGAAATAAACTTTAAGTTCTCCAGACAGTGACTGGTATTGATTGACTTCCCTGACAAACTGAGAGATCCCTTGTTCCCCTCACTTTAACAAACTCTTCATCTGTTTTTGCTGCCCATTAGCTGCTGGGTCAGACACRTCAGCACTTTGCCAGGGGAAAAAGTTTAATCAAAAATTACAAAACCCACTTTTTTTTTTTGAAGGATGGGAAGGTGTGAAAGAAAAATGTGATTTTCTTACCATGTTAAGACTTTTATGAACTCCTGATGGAAGTACACCCAAAGCCATCACAATGAGCTACTTAGAAAAAACTAAGAATAGCATGAATTAATTAAATATACTTCTAGTAGGAGAAAGCTTATTGAAATTAGTCTTCCAAAGGTTAAAAAATAATACTGAGGCAGTAGATTTGCACAAAGAATACTGGATTATGTCACGAGTCTTAGAAACAGCCTCCATAATTTCTCATGGCTTGTGGGGAAGGCAGGGCAAGCTCTGTTTTATTGAGCTCTGGCTTTGCTGCTCTCTTCTGGTGCTGTGCTCTCTTTATGCTGGTCTTGTTTTCTGTGCATTGACACATCCATGCACTCCAAACTCAGAGAAGGCAACTTTTGTAGGATATAATTCAAAATACTTCCAATATCAAATCATGGTGTGGTTCCACTGACAAGAAATCACAAATTCAGCTAAATGAGGGAATGGCACTCATTGTGTTTCATGAGCTGGAACTTTGAGGTGCTGTGCCATCCCTGAGGAGGATTTGGTTTGGTTTGGTTTGGTTTGGTTTGGTGTTTGGTTTGGTTTGGTTTGGTTTGGTTTGGTTTGGTTTGGTTTTGGGGGTCCTGGGCAGCCCCTGGGGCAGGCTTGGGGCAGTGTGGCGCCTGGTACTGCTGCCTTTCACCCTGTGTTCAGCCTGTGCACTCCTCAGGAGAGCCAAATGGCTCAGCTCCAGGCATCCAGGACACACAGGAGCTGGCAGGCATTCTCACACAACTCCAAACAAGATGTTTGGAGTTTGCCATGGCCTGTCAGCAGCAGCTCTGACCTYAAACAGCTTCTGCTTCCTGGCTGGCCGATGGCAGTGAGCTGCTCAGGCCCTTGCTTTACCTTAAATCTGTTCAAAGATGTCAATTAGTCCCAAAAGCAAAATTATTTTGGTCTAAGTTAAACCCTGTCAGGTCCCTAAAGGTAATCCAAGCCRTTTCACAAGTGGTTTGAGTATTAGGGCATAAAAAAATTGTTAGACCTTAKGGATACTTTACATTGGCAGAGTGTTTAGTCATGTAAGCTGAGAGAAGTTTGAAAAACTTCTTTGAAAACTCTACCCCTTTCTGCTCCTGATTTCTGGTACACCTCASTGCTGTGTTCACTCTTCAAAGAAATCCTAAAAGTGTAAAAATTGCATGTATAAGGAGACATACTCTGAAAAATAGGTGATTTTGAGTAACTTGTATGTATATGTGTACTGTTAGGTGGTTATTGGTAGCTGTAAAGTTTGGCTGTATTTCAGTACAATTGATTTCTATCAGCTGTTAAGAAACAGCATTTCAGGAGCACTGGCAGCACCAGCAGTCAGTCCCTTCCCACTGCAGGGTGCCCCACTCTGCTCCATTGGCACTTCTGGCAGCTGGAAGGGACAGSCCTTGTGCAAATCAGTGACATGTACAGGGAGGAGAGAAAGGCTGAGGAGTGGAAGTGAGTGCTGGGGTCAGAATCCTGCAGTGACTGAAATTCCAGCATTGCCTGCCTGGCAGCACGGTGAGGGTGAGGGATGGTCTGTTGGGAGCAGTGTCTGTGTGGTACCTGCACCCATCCCCACTGAGAGCTGTCTGACTGCCACCCCAGAGCCTTTCAGTGCAGCTGCATGTCCATGGGAATGTTTGGGAAGTGCAATTACTGCAAATCAGTGACAAGCAATTCTGAGGCCCTGTGTGTCTGGAACTTGTTAAGCGCAATAGGATTTTGGTTTTTAAAGCTTTTTTTTTCTATGATTTGCCCTTTAGCAGGTGCTGGTCTCTAAATTGCTTCATTTTCTTTGATAATCTCTTCCCTCTAAAGGGACTCTGTTATTTTCACTGATCTTATTTGCTCCTATTATATTTTTATTTGAAGAGTGTTTCCTGAGTTGCTCTGAAGCCTTGGTTTCTTGCTGTTCTCCATTGCCCACACTGTGGTCCCTCAGAATGGTCTGTTGTCCCCTCCTGCTGCAAACAGAGTTGTGTTCCTTCTGATGTCGTGTCATGCAGGTCAGCACAGCRTTCCAGGGAGATCCCAATGTCTGCTTTCTGAATGGATTTAGGAGCACATAACCTGTGCTGATCCCTTCTGCACACTCTGCTTGGTTTCCATCCACTGTGGACACCACGCAGTGTCTCCCCCAGCTTTGTGCAGCTACAGGATAACTCCAGCTTTGAAGGATAACAGTGTTGGAGGGAAAGGTGTGTCACCTTTGAGCTTGATCACAGGCACAGAAACATTCTCTCTGTGCTYAGTTCCCACTGGCAGTCTCCCTGACAATCTGTGCCATCCATCTGCCTGCAGGCCAATGCAGCCATTCCTCTCAAAGCAGGAGCCTCTGCAGAGTTCCCCAGGCCTTAGAGCAGTTCCAGCTTTGGTCCTAGGATGGGTTCTGGAAAAAGGGGCTGTGCATTCAGACTTCTCTCTGAGGGGCAGGACAGGAGCCAGGTTTGCAGGCAGACATTKTTCAGGCTGCGTGCTGAACATGAAGTGGTTTGTTGTCCGTTACATCCTTGRAAAATTCTGAGTTTAAATCCCCTGGAAGCTGGAGCAGCCTCCCTTCTAGGTGCTGYTAGAGAGCTGTGAGGTTTTGGTTCCTTTTTCACTGCATGTCTGAGGTGTGGGCTTGTGGCAAAAGGCTCTGAGCAGCTCAGGAGGATGAGAGAAGTGCTGGTGCTGATCATGTCTCCTTAGTGTTGGTCCTGAGCTTCATTTGGTGGGTGAGCCATCAAATCATTCCATGTTTTCAGCTTTGGGTTTTAACCAGAGCAGCAAGGCAYAGCCAGCTTAGAGAGGAAAAGTTCACAGGAGCTAATTTTAGGCACCTGATGTAGATGTTGTGGATCTCTTTGCATTCTCCATTACCTCAACAGAGAGCCTGGGTGTTGATACGGGTGTCAGAAATACCCGGGATGAATCCTGGGGGGATTAAGTTAGTGTGCGGGTGTTAGCTTGCTCTCATCTCCAAATCCTAACAAAAGCTGGTCTCTGCCACCCCAGCCCCTTTCACTCCCAGCAGAACTGGCTCTGGAGGCTATAAACTTCCCAGAATTCTGGCAGGAGTTGTTTGTAGGGGGATTGACACTCAGCAGGGATGGTGAAAGGCTCAGAGCATTTAAACTGAACTTTGACACATCTGTCAGTACTAAGGGCTGTCCTGAGCCAGGGAATGGGCTCCAGCACATGGCTGTAGAGCTGGATATTTGTGCCCTCTGATGTGCTTGGATGGTGTTTCCTACCCATGGAAGTGCTCAGTACTCTTAAATGTGGGGATGCTCCAGAATCACAATGTAGTTGCCAGCAATCTTTTTAATACACCAGCTGTGAAAACAGTTTCTCCTCTGGATGCAGWGTGTAACCAAATTGGAACTCTTTTCCAGAAGTGAGGCTAAACATGACTTTTTCATGTCAGGAAAGAAGTATTGCCAGCCTTGATTCTTACTGTGGAGTCCCAGGGATTGCYGCCCTCCCTAGTTACAGGATTTACMTGGATRCTTGCAGAGCAGACTSCCAACCCCACGGGAACAGAACTGGAGGGATGGTTGGACCAACCCATTTCTAGAAAAGCAGTACCTGAGACGAGAGTCTTGAGATGCTGTCCATGAGCAAATATCACCCTGCTTTGGCTTTGCTCACCCTTTTGTACATTCCATTGGGGGTTATTCTGCTGGCATTGAGAAAAGGCTGAAGAAAAAAAAAAGGTGAGGGAATAAGACTGGTGCTTGTATACCTAAGAAATAGTTCTGACATCTTATAAAAAAGCTTTAGAAATCCCAGAGTTAATGCGATGATGAAGAACTTGCAGAGGTTAAATTGCCTTGTTCTTAAAAGTTWTAAGCTGACTTGGAAGTGAAGAGCAAATGTAGGTGGGAGAAGTGTTGAGCAGAACAGGGATGGTTTGGAATTCATTCTGTGCTTTACTTTGAGTTTTGTAATTTTATTTTTTCTTTTACCTGCTTTGAGAGGGTAGAGTGCTGAGGATAGTGGGTGGAATGATTTGGGGGGTTGATCTACTTCAATTAAATACGCCTATAGAGAAAACTTTATAATTCATCCATTTATGTATAAAACAAGTACAGTGCTATTAAAACAGGTGATTGCTCATATTCCAAGTTTTGTAACTTAGAAAATATTTGAAGGAAGTGTCTCTATTTTTGTCCTGCTGTGCTCCCCCAGTTCCCTGTTCCCTAGAGCATGTTGGTGACAGACTATTTCAGTGCACGTTCTTTCCTCTCCTCTGCCTGCACTTTTTGTTTCAAGCCATGGAATTTGGGTAGTGTGTGTGTTTTGGTGTGTTTCCACCCAAGATTCTGTTTGTCTGAATAGCACTGCTGGGGAATAATGGCTGTGTCAGCAGCTGATTTTGGCATTTTTGGGAAACAAAAATGATACACAGATTATTTTGGGCAAATAATTGTGTGAATACTSCAGTAGAGGATGCAAGAAGCTAATAATAACTTTTTCCCTTTTTGAAACAAAATGGAAAAGTAGTTYTTGTGWCTTTGAAAGAATTGCATGTGTSAAGGAGGCATTTATTCTTGCTAGGYTAYTGGGTMTCTGAGGGTAAAARGGATCCTTGCTAGAAGGGCTTGCAGATGGTGGTGGTAGCAGAATATTAGTTTTGCTACTAATAAACWTTCATAACTTAATGGCTACTTCATATCTGAGCACTGAAAATGTCATAAAATTGCTCTGTGAAGTCACTTCACTGATTGCTTACCTCCTCAGTTTGTTTCTGTTTCCTTGGTTTGCTGCTTTTCTGGGGTGTCTTCTAAAATCCCTGTGTATAATTTATAATAACTGATAATTGGGTGATAATTCCCTTTAAAGAAAGGTGCCTATAAAACTGGATGTGTTCAGAAGCTGGTTAGTAATGTGATACTGAAGGCTGGCATAAATCTGTAGAAAGATGATATTTACTCATTTATTTAGTTGTTCTAATTTTTTTTTTTTAATCCAAGGTAAATCATTATCCCTATGCACAAGGAAAAAACTTTTAAGGGCATCATTGATAAAAGATGAAAAATAAATTTATGTTGAGAAAAATGGTTTKTGTTTCTAATCACCTTCCTTGTGAGAATAGGGCATTATTGAAAGGAATTTCAAAGATAGCACATCAAAATCAATACAGGAAAGGAGTTTCCAGGGAGTCTCCAATTGCACACTCTGGAACTAATTGATATCATACACTTGAAACCTCAGAWTTTTGCTATCTGCATCATAAATGCAATATGTGATGTGAGCAGGCCCAGCAGGAGCAGTGTTTGCTGAGCGCTCTGTTGGGTTTGTTACCATCTGCCTGGGCCTCAGGACAGACATTTCCAGCTCTTATCTCCCCAGCCCTTGGCTGAGGGTTGTTCAATGGCAATTAATTCTTTATTGCCACCTCGCAGAGGGATTGTGGCTGCACTGGGGGATAAACACGGGCTGCTTTCACAGCCCAGGCCCAAGGGCACTGCAGCACTTGGAGCTGCAGCTCCTGACAGCTTTTCCTTTGCCCTCCTGTTTTCACGGATCCTTGCTGATTCTTCTGCGTGGAACTGATTCAGGCAGCTCAACTGGAAGAATTGTGTTTATTTTCCCCCTGTAGTGAGGTGATTTCCAAAGCCCCCTGATTTTTCCAAAGCCCCCTGATTTTTCCAAAGCCCCCTGAAATAACTCCCTGAGTGCTCAGCCCAGGAAAGGCAGGTTTTCCTCAGTCTCACCTGGATCACACTGCTCCATGAACACCACCCCTGGCAGGGTGTGCACACTGGGGTGGGGTCCCCAAAGTGGGGGCTCAGAGCAGGGATATCTCCGTGGACAAACACACCTTGGGGTCCTGAGCCACTATGCTCTGGTGACTGAGGGCTTCCAAACCCTGCACTGAGGAATAAGTGTTTTCATCTTGTCAGTAAAATTGTGATAGACYTTGAAACATGGCTGCATTTGGGGATGTAAATGAAGAATTGTGTCATTGCATTAATATGAGTTGTAATGCTTTTTTTTTGTGTTCAAGTCTTGGAACTCCTTGATTTATTTTCCACATTACAGTGCTGGTTTATTTCTGTTCTCTTTACAGCTGATATAATTTCAACAGTTGAATTTAATTACACTGGTGATCTTCTTGCAACAGGAGACAAAGGTGGCAGAGTGGTTATATTTCAAAGGGAACAAGAGGTCAGTGACTCGAAAAACAAAAGTGCTGTTACTACACTGTTCTTGTGTTGCACAGTCTTACTTCATCTGTTCATGCCCTTAGGTTTAAATGGTTTAAATGGAGTGTTTTCTCAGAAAACCCCAAGTTAGCCAAATTTCTAAATATCTGCCTTGTGCTGCACTTGGTAAGTTGGTTTGGTGAGGGKTCCCCTCCCTCCTTCAAACAAAAAGTCCCCAAAATACAAATGAATTCTTTTTACGTACCTGTTGTGCTCAATGTCACTGTGCAGAATTTGGACTTTGTCCTGAACTTGTCCACTGGGTCAGGCTGATCTGAGATAAATCACAATGCTTTGGGAGAAAATATAAAAGAAGTTCATAGAATAAGCTGCAAGGACAACGGGATAGGGTGGTGAGGAATTGTTTGAGGACTCAAAACCTATGGGAGCAGCCACTTCTCCAGAAGCACTAGAGTATTTCCAGTTAGGAGGGTGGGAGCACTGTCCCTCCTGCACTTCCACAGCTCCTCATCATGGGGTTSAACTGTGTGACAGTGCTTTAATCATTCTGTGTGTCCATCCTGAGCTGGGATACCAGAGCAGCAGTGGGCATGAGAAACGTGCACAGAGTGCTGAAAAGTAATTGTCATGTCTGGGAGCACCTGGGATTGTGTTCTTTAAAAAGTCACTATTCCACAGGGCAATTCCCACCAAAGYTTGTGGTTATCCTGTCCTTTGAGGAGTTGATGAGAATTTGAGGGTTTGAGCATTCTCCTGGTTCAGGAATATCAAAATTGATCATGGGATTTTAATTCAGCTTATCTGTGCATGAATATTACGAATCATCAGGTGCTGTGCGATTTCTCCAGCAGAACCTCTCTGCTCTCCTTGTGRGCTCAGTGATGCTCTCCCTGGTTACAGGAGGAGGGTTTACATGGCTACTTGCAGAGCAGAACACCTGGCCAGTATTTTGCATTTCTCCTCACTCTGCTGCTGTTTCTAGCCCCTTGTCCCACAGGKGCCTCACTGGTTGTACTGGGAGGCTCTGGAGCAGGGAAATGCCAGCACTGCTGAAATGTTACCCGGCTGTACCCAGACAGCTCTGGGCTCATTCATCATTTACTCAGGGTGACCAGAGACTTAACTAAGGCCCTGAGATAAGGTCAGAAGGCCTTAGGAGCATCCTGAGTTTCTCAGGATCCTGGGCTTGCCCAATGTGGAGGGGACTGATATGGATTGGCTCTCGSTTGTTCCATAAGGGAAAACCCACCTAGCACATCACTTCCTCAGAGGGTGGGGGAAAGCAAACCCCAAGTGAGACTGTTCACAGGAACATTCAGCTGTCTCCTTGGGAACACCTGGAAACTGAGGGAAGAGTCAGGAATGAGGGAYRWTTCTTTTGTTATGTRTGAAACTGCAGGTGTATAAYACTGGAACCTGAAGGTGCATTATARGTGTATAAYACTGGAACMTTAAAATKTAATAATCATATTTTTACCCAGTTTGGATTTAAGACTAGGTTAACTAGGTCAGTGACAACCTAGGGTGGTTATACAGTTCCCCAGACACTTGGAAGGTGCTCTGCAGTGCTCTGCATCTTGCCCTGGGCTCATAGATCTTGACTTCACTTGCAAACAGCCAGTTACTGCAACCAGATGTGTGAGTACAGAGGGAAAACACCCCTGCCAAGGCAGCTTCTCTGGAGTGCAGGGAACTTCTGGATGGGGCCAGGTGAAAGAGAGAATCCTGCCCGAAATTCTTACAAGTTGATGACATGGAGGGAGTAAAATCACGTCAAGTCTCAGAGTTAACTGAGAGTATGGAAGCTCCAAAGCCATGAGACATGGCAGGGGAAAACTGCAYCCCTGAGGCTCTTCTGCAGCATGAACCACTAACACTAACTGAACTGGAAAGCCAGTAACAAGCTGCCTCAAATCTGATAATGMAAATCTGGGCAACCTTGGGACTTGGCTCTCTGTTCCTTGCTCCTACACCCACCACACGATGATAGCAAAGCCTGAAAGTGCACAGATGTTTACACATGAAGCTACACTTTTAAAGAGCAGGGCTGTGTGCACATTATTGATGYTAAACTGAGTACAATATCACAGAGGGAAGATGTAAAATTCAAGACCTGTTGTAAAAGCTGATGTTSTGAYTGACAGTTTCTAGTCAYTAGTTTTTATGGGCCATTTGTGAKGGACYCAGTGACATCAGCCTTAAGAAATGCTCTGTTTTCTTGCAGCCTAAAACCCGTCCTCTCTCTCGGGGAGAATACAATGTTTACAGTACCTTCCAGAGTCATGAGCCTGAGTTTGACTACTTGAAAAGTCTAGAAATTGAGGAAAAAATTAATAAAATTAGGTGGTTACCACAACAGAATGCTGCTCACTTCCTGCTGTCTACAAATGGTAAGGGCCCTTTCTTTTGYACAAAGAATTTTGTCATTGGAATATTATCTCACTTGTCATACACTTCAAGGTTTTCTCTGAAGTTTTTTGGGATTGTTTTAATGTCTTCTCTAATTACATGCAAAGTGTGTTTCAATTGTAATGTTGGGTGTGAGGTCTGTTTTGTTGTGGTGCATCATGGAGCATCTGGAATTGTAGAACTGAGGACATGGGTTAGTGGGAACAGTTGGACTCATGTCTTAAAGGTATTTTCCAATCTAAACTATTCTGTGGAAAAACTTGTTCCTATTGTTGGAGGAATACGCTTATTCCTAACTGTTTGGATCACTTTGAGAGATCATGATGAAATTCTAAAAGCAGGAGTGACTTCTGTCTGCTGGACTGTGGAATTAAAATAGTTTTCTCTGATAAACATCTCAATAAACTCACAAAGCACTTTTTAAACGATGTCATCTTAAATGCTCTGCAAGAGRGGTTTGGCTSCAGTTAGCCAAGGATCTCACTCTTGAGTGAGACGAGTGCTTGGCTGCACTTGGAACATTTCCCTGCTGACACCTGGGAAGTGCAATCCTTTGGAACCCTCAGTATAGGGCAAATCCTGATCTCTGCCTTTGGCTGGCTCTGAGCAGGTAGCTGGGACAAACCTGGTTTCCTTTAGGACAGTTAGTGTAAGGAATTCATGTATTTGTTGGGTTTGGTCTCTAGCAGTGGTTGTTAATATAATTTAGATAATCATACAGGGCTTAGATGGGAATTTGAGTAATTGGTGTGTGAAACTCCCCCCTGGGCAGTGTCATTTGGGTGAATGGGAGGCACAGAGCCTTACTGCTCAGGCAGAAATTGGGATTTTAGTCAAACTGCATATCACGCTAGGGGTAAAGAATGCCATCAGTGTCCTTCTGCTGCAAACAGTGCAGATCCAGACAGGTCACTCATGTCCACTCTGCTGACTCTGTATTTAGTGATTTCATTCTGTATTCAGTTCATTCTCAAGCATGTGAATTTTTGGTTTTAGATAAAACTATTAAACTATGGAAAATAAGTGAAAGGGATAAAAGAGCCGAAGGTTATAATTTAAAAGAGGAAGATGGAAGACTTAGGGAGCCTGGCCGAGTCACAGAACTACGGGTATGTCTCTGCTCTTTAACTCCACCTGTCTTATTGCATGTTCTCTCTCTTTGTGCTRCCAAGCTGAAATGAGCAAATCAAAACTGCTGTTTGGATCAGGGTCACTGAAAACTTTCACAAAAAGTTGAGATATTTAATTTTTTTAATATCTAAAAACTATTTTTAAAAGTTCCTCTGGAAAGCTTGAGGGAAASTGTCATCATTATAATATTGTATTTTTAAGAAGATGACTCAAAAATKGAAACAGGGTAAAGGTGTGTTTGTTAGAGGTAAATTCCAAGCATTTGGATTACCTAATGTGCACTGGAATAGTCTCTGTGATGAGATAGGACAGCGGCCTGATAAAAAGTAATGGATTAATTGTAATSGTTCATTACATGTAAACACTGGGAGATCCAAACCAGGGAAGCAGGTAGAGAGCTCTGGGATGAATCAGTGCCTGGTTCCAGGAGCACAGGTTATCCTGGGCATTGGCACTCGTGTTCCTCAGCTGGGGCTGGACAGGCCTGTGCCCACCCTCAGCTGAGACCCCTGACCCTGCCAAAGCCTGGCACTCCTGAGCTCAGCTGATGGTGGGAGCACCACATCCAGGTGTGCCAGAATTCCTGCTGCCTGTTTAGGAACTAATTCCCAAATTGGGAATTCACTTGAAGACTGTTCTTGCCAGTGTCCTGAGCACCCCCATGAGATCTGGGAGCCTGGCTGAGGGCTTGTTTCTATAACCTTTAGATGCCATGGCTGTTGGGTGAGGCACCAAGGGCTGCCTCTGACAGGGAACGTTTCCTGGTTTCYTGTTGGTACTATCCAAAGTCAGTATCCGTGAGCTCTCTCATTATTTTTTGTGCTCAGTGGATTTCAGAAGTGTTTAGTCACCAGATCAATACAGAAATCTGTGCAATGCAATTAATTGCCATTAAACAACTTGCGGGGTTCAGGGCTCGGCGTTGGCGCCAGTTGTGTTTAAGGTCTATTGATGGTCTGAATGAGGACATTGAGAGCAGCTCTGAGCTGGCAGGGGATGGAAGCTGAGTGGGATATGGATCTGCTGCAGGGGGATCAGGGCAGGGGTGGAGTCCCCATCCCTGGAGAGGATGTGTGTGGCCTTTGGGGACAGGGGATGGTGGTGGCCGTGGCAGTGCTCAGGGAATGGACTCAGCCAGTCTCTGGTGTGCCTGGGTGCTCTCTGCTCCAGGAGCAGTGACTCTGTGCCCATCTGTGTGCTCGTGTCCCCTCAGGTGCCAACGCTGAAGCCCATGGACCTGATGGTGGAGGCGAGCCCGCGCAGGATCTTCGCCAACGCCCACACGTACCACATCAACTCCATCTCTGTCAACAGCGACTACGCCACGTACCTGTCTGCAGACGACCTCCGCATCAACCTCTGGCACCTGGAAGTCACCAACAGGAGCTTTAGTATCCTTTTGTGCCCYCTGCACAGCAGGTGCAGCTCAGCTGCTGTGTGGAAGAGAATCGCTTTAATGTTACTAATGAGAGTGGGTGTTTGAATCCAGGGATTAAAAGAGGGTTTTAAAGTCTGGAGGTGTAATGCGGCGAAAGCAGGCTTTGGGATGCTCAGGCATTCCTGAGGACAAGCACGCCTCCAATGGAAAACTGTCAGTAGAAATATCAGAGAGGGTTTGATTTCTAAGGAGAAATTGAGGGATTGTGGGAGCATCCTTAATTTGTGCAGTTTCATCAACTTAAATAAGAGTTGCTGGATATAACAGTAGATCCTTTGTTACTGTGGTCTCTTAAGCCAGTGACACTTCTCATAAAGAAACCAAATCACAATACTTTTTTATATCAAATGATACCATTAACTGCAGAAATAATTTTCAGATCTTTTTGCAAACCTGCGCATCTAAAACTAACAGCATGTTTTACATTGACAAATCTGCAGTAAAATAAAAGTCATAGGAGTAYTGACTCCTAAATAGGTCATTTTCTAAGGTTTTAGGTCAGGTTTTCCAAAGCTTTAGGTAAAGAGGTTTGTTTGTTGTGCAGTGGGAAGCACTAAGAAGGAAGCCTGGGAAGACTTGTTGAACTTTGGTTCTTGTAGGATATTCTTACACTCTGGGAGTTTGAAATTGTCCAGCATCTGTGGATTTGTGATGGAGAGARCAGGAGAGGCACTTCTCAAAAGAGCATGTAGTGACAGGACAATGGGGCCTATGGGAATGCCATTCCTATAAAAGGCACCTGGCCAATGCCTGACCCTGCACTTGCACAGAACGTGGAGCTGCTGGAGCCAGTCCAGGGGAGCCCCTGTGCCCTGGAGCTGGGCTGGGAGAGCTGGGGGTGCTCACCTGGAGAGGAGAAGGGACAGGGAGAGCTCAGAGCCCCTGGCAGGGACTAAAGGGGCTCCAGGAGAGCTGGAGAGGGACTGGGGACAAGGGATGGAGGGACAGGAGCCAGGGAATGGCTCCCAGTGCCAGAGGGCAGGGATGGATGGGATATTGGGCAGGAATTGTTCCCTGGCACAGGGTGCCCAGAGAAGCTGTGGCTGCCCCTGGATCCCTTTGAGTGCCCAAGGCCAGCTTAGGCACTGGGGCTTTGTCTTTTCCAGCTGAGACCATTGTGAGATTCTTGTCAAATCCAGCCTTGTCAAGGCTCTCCCCCACTCTGTGTACCTTGCACACGGTGGAAGGGAAGATCTGGTCCCAGTTTCTAGCTGGCATTTTGAAGCTCTGTCCCAGACAATCTGGCAGAGGGGCTGAGGTGTGAGCGTTGCAGACCTTTACCAGCTGTGGCAGACATTGTGGACATCAAGCCAGCCAACATGGAGGAGCTGACAGAGGTGATCACAGCGGCCGAGTTCCACCCACACCAGTGCAACACCTTCGTGTACAGCAGCAGCAAGGGCACCATCCGCCTGTGCGACATGCGCTCGGCCGCGCTCTGCGACCAGCACGCCAAGTGTGAGTGCCTGCCTTCCCTCTGCTCTGCTCAGCCCTGGGCCACGGGGCCACCTCCCTGGGGACACAGCCAGGGCCGCACTGCTGGGGCGTGGGACATCTCCGTTGTCTTGTTCTAGGCCACCTCCGAGCACAAGTGTAGCGGGAGGCACCGCCTGACTGCTCCTGTTTGCCCATTTTGGCCTCATAAACTGATGGCAGCGAGTGCTGTGGGCACCAGGGAGACCTGTCTGCTGGCCACACTCAGGCTGGGTGCCTCTCAAGGTATCTGCTCATCACGTCCCAGTTCAGGGCAGCTCTCTCACCTCTGTGTGTTGGAAGCTGGGCTGATGCTGCCAGGATCCCTTTCCCCCGTGACCAGTGCAGCTGTTAGGATAGGGTTAATCCCTAGGAATTTGTCCTGGAAGTTTCCAGGGGTGCAGGGTGGCTGCTCCTYAGGCTGCTGAGCCACCAAAGTGTGAGTAGGTGAGGAAGGAAAGCTTTGCTGTGGAARCCATGAGGGTCCTGTCTGGGCCTTGCACACGCCACGTGTTCCTGCTGGCAGGGCTGTGCTTTAGCAATGTCTGAGCCCTGTGGGGTTCCTGCCACACTGACACTTCCAGGCCAGCTCCCTGCTGTGCACACAGGGCTTTCGTGGTGCTGGAAGGAAATATTTGTGCAATGGGAAGTGGAGAATGCGAGGCCACCCCACTGATCTGGTTCACTGTTACATTAAATCACTTAAAAGCACTTTATTTTTAACTGCTTGTGACTGAATCATATCCTGTTACGAGGGGTCTGTCAAAAGTGAACAAGGTCTGGGTAGCCTGGGTCAGGAATGTGAATTCAGAGGTTGATTTGTGGGTTTAAACAATGCATGTCCTGATCTGCTCTCTAAAATCACACARACTGTGTTGCAAATGTAGCTGCTCACATTGAAGTGGGTTGTTCAGTACAGCTGTGGTTCATATCTGAAGAAAAGCACATTGGCCAGTGGTCTCCTCATGTTTGGATCACTGCTGTTCCCATCTGCTCCTGTACCATGGGATTAGGGCAGGTGTGATGGTTTCTGTACCCACGTTGCTCTGCTTGGTCCCCAAGACCTCTGAGTTGTGCTTTGCTGGTGCTGTACCCAGCTGGATGTTGGAGATGGACATCTGGAAATCTGATGACCTAGAACATCACATTGCTTAAAAAAAGATTTTTTCTGAAAAGTGTCTAACAGCAGTTTTCTTCAAAAACAGACTAGTCATTGATTTACAATTTTCCAACACTGAAAACTTTCTRAGACCTGGCGTTGGTTTCATGTGGAACTGTGTGTTCTCTCTGCAGTTTTTGAGGAACCTGAAGATCCTAGCAGCAGATCATTTTTTTCAGAAATAATATCCTCGATATCTGATGTGAAATTCAGCCACAATGGGCGATTCATGATGACAAGAGACTACCTGTCTGTCAAGGTGTGGGACCTCAACATGGAGAACAAGCCTGTGGAGACCTACCAGGTACAGTGTCCCAAGTGCCCTGAGTGTCCCTTTTGTCCCTGTCCCTCTGGCTCTGTGTCCAATGCTGTCCTTGTCCCCAGGTGCACGAGTACCTGCGCAGCAAGCTGTGCTCCCTCTATGAGAACGACTGCATCTTCGACAAGTTCGAGTGCTGCTGGAATGGCTCCGACAGGTGAGGGGCTCACGGGGCTCACGGGGCCCTGGGCACCAGGAGGATGGGCTGCAGCCTGGGGAGAGCCAGGGCTGGCTGCTTGGAACATGAGGGGGAGACAGCTCCAGTTATTGAGGGCAGCAATCCCCCGGGAGCAGGCAGCTCGCACAAAAATTGCTGGGGATGTTCCTGCCCCTGTGCCCAGGGGAGCCCCACCTGCAGAGCTGCCCCAGGATGGGCAGAGGGATGGAGCAGCTCTGCTGGGACACCTGGGGGTGCTCACCTGGACAGGAGAAGCTTTGGGGTGACCTCAGTGTGGCCACACAGGAACTGAAGGGGCCAACAAGAAACAGAGAGAGAGATTGGGGACAAGGGATGGAGGGACAGGAGCCAGGGAATGGCTCCCAGTGCCAGAGGGCAGCGATGGATGGGATTTTGGGCAGGAATTGTTCCCTGTAGGGTGGGCAGCCCTGGCACAGGGTGCCCAGAGAAGCTGTGGCTGCCCCTGGATCCCTTTGAGTGCCCAAGGCCAGGCTGGACATTGGGGACAGTGGGAGGTGTCCCTGCCATGGCAGGGGTGGCTCTGGGTGGGCTCTGAGGTCCCTTCCAACCCACACCAGTCTGACTTCTGTTGACATGGGACAGAGAAAGAGAGGAGCAYCAGGCAAACCTGCTTTGCTCACGTTCAGCTGAACAAAGTGTAACTGCAGTGGCAGGAGGGGAGACTGGGGGAACACTGCTAAAGGAAATGGTGCAGTGGGAGCAGTGCTGGAATCCCATGGGAATTGAGCAGAGGTGGAATGGAATGGAATGGAATGGAATGGAATGGAATGGAATGGAATGGAATGGAATGGTTATGAGTGTGTCTGACATGAGTGTAAGAGAGAGAGGAGCAGGTGGGTATTATTTGTGACAAGATCTGCCTTTCTTTTCCTTGAACCAGTACAATCATGACTGGATCTTACAACAACTTCTTCCGGACGTTTGAGCGGGACACGCTCCGGGACAGCACCCTGGAGGCCTCCCGGGAGAGCAGCAAACCTCGTGCCATCCTAAAGCCACGCAAAGTGTGCACAACYGGCAAGAGAAAGAAGGATGAAATTAGCGTTGACAGTCTGGACTTCAACAAGAAGATTCTGCACACGGCGTGGCACCCCATGGATAACATCATTGCTGTAGCTGCCACCAATAACTTGTATTTATTCCAGGAAAAGATGAACTAAGGATGGCTGCCCGCAGACAGAGTCTCGTCTCAATAGTTCAGCTCAGTTGTTTATCCGTAAAAGAAAGGCCTTGTTGTCCTATCAGTGAGGAACATTGATGCACTTACTTCCCTTGAGCTAACGGAGAGCATCTGGCCTGGCTTTGAGTTCCTGGTGTGGTTCTGCCTTCGCTGGGGGGGAGCGTCCACGTGGCTTTGGGGGAGAACCCTCCGAGGCAGGATTGGTGGACAGTGCTCAATGAGGCCAACACTCAAAACAAATGTATTTATTGATGTCTGAGCCTTCCTTTCCAGTTTATAGACCAAAAAAAATTTAACACCTGAGAAGAAAAAGTTGTCATAAAAGTGTAATTTCTCTCTCTCGCTCTCTCTGCTGTAATATTGGCCTTTCAAAACATTTCTCGTGCTTGATGCCTGTACATTCCTCCTCGGGCCTGGGGCCAGGGTGTGACCTCAGAGCACTGCGCTAGGGCTTGAGTTGGGGTCTAGGCAGGTGTCCATGACTATTTACTCACCAACTGTACCTATAACCACACCTTCAGTGGAAACCACTTAATAAATAACAGCCTATCAAACGTGTTCTTAGAGCTGGAGGGATGTATTCAGTCTTCTTTTTGTATTGCATGTCCTGAGCTGGTGCAGAACAGTTCTGGTGGCACCTCTGACAGAGTTTGCCCCAAAACACCCGAGTTTTTGGCAGACTAATACGAACTTTTGTGTAGTATTTCAGATTCTAAATTTAGAGTTTCCATGGCATTGTCATAGAGTTGGAGTTGCACTGGATTTGTTGTCAAAGGCTCTGTGTGTGCCAAGTAGGAGATGGAAAGGGTCCTAGAAACATCCACAGCCTTAACCAAGTGTCGGCCTTGCACGGAGGGAACCAAAACATCAACACCTTCTCTGCTTTGAGGATAAAAATGCAGCTTCTCTGGTGCATCTCGCCCTCAGCCGGAGACAGACCTGACGTGCATTATGGTTTTTAACGTTTTTAGTATTTGTCACGAAGGGAACAGTTTATTTTAAATATTTGGCGTAGTCTCTTGTATTTCCCACAGCAGTTCCAGAGCAAGTCCGGGCTGTGCCACCCAGGATGGGCCATGCCAAGCCCGAGCTGGCGGGACAGCGGCTGCTGGAGCTCCGTTGCTGACTTGTTTTAAGCCTTAGGTACTGTTTCTTTTCTTGTTTTTTTTCTTCCAAAGAGGCCTAAATCACATCCCCTTCCCCCGGATGAGCCCAGGGCCCAAAGGCCCCGGCGCTGCCAGCAGGTCCAGCAGCCCCCAGCAGCAGAGGCTGCGCTCTGCCATGTGCCTGCAGCCTGGGAATGCCGTCCCAGAGCCCCGAGCTTTCCCCCAGCACGTCCCAAGTGTGGTTACACTCCGTTTGCCCCGGAACAAAGGGCTCTTCCAGTCCCAAGAGCAAACCATGCCCGTCCCGCCCCTCCCGGTACTGCCCCCCGAGCCACTGGGTCCCAGGAAGGTGGGAAGGACAAAGCCTGAGGTTCTACCAGCAAAGGTGCAGTTGGTTCAGTCCTGTCCTGCACGGTGGTGGTGACACTTTGGAACTCTGGAGATGTGGAACTGGGGGGTCGCCGAAGCGTTGATCCGACCGCGTTCCCAACGCCTGCTCGAGCCGATCCGTGGGGTTGTACATAATTGTTCAGTTCTTTTGACCAAAAAGTTTAATAAATTTTAAATGTTTACCTGGCTGTGCTCCCTGTTTTGACATTTCCTTCCATGTGGGAGGGAATTGGCTGGATGGGCCTGCCCAAATGGTTCTATTTCCAGTTGAGATGATTGGTTTGGAGTGGCTCCGTGCCACAGCAGTGCTGCTGCTGTGGATCTGGTTTTTCACAAATATAAGTGGAATATGGGTGTAAGCAGGTAAAAAGAATACGATGCCCTGKTTGCTTGTTCCACTTTTATTTAGTTTACTATTCTTATAGAACTTCCATTYATTTTATCTAAAACCMGATTTTAGTGTCAAGTTTGATRAAACTGCTGCYTRCTGGAGCAGCCTGGTCTRGTGAAAGGTTGTGCCCCCCATGGCAAGGGATGGAACTTGGAYGGGCTTTAAGGTCCCTCCCAACCCAAACCCTTCTGGGACTGACTGTGCCCCATGGCCTTGGGCAGAGTCCCACCCGTGGGAGCTGCATCCACCCACAGCAGGTCAAGGACACGGGCTCGGTCCCTCGGTGATTATCACACCATGAAATTCTAATTAAAATCCRCATCTATGAGTGAGTGTGGAGCATTTCAGCACCTCAGCCCTCACTGCCAGAGCAGCAGCCAGTGCTGCAAGGGAGCTGGGGGACAGCAGAGTGGAAAAGGGACACAGTAATTCCACCCCATCCATCCCCAACCACAGCAGTGCTGCACACCCCAGTGTTGGCTCCACTCATTTGCTGCTCTGTCCCACAGGAAATGAACGCAGCACTGGAGCATTCGGGGACTCTGATCCCACCTTTGCTTYGGGCTTGGGCTGCAGCCTCAGGGAGAGCTTTGGGTTGGAGATGAGGAACAATTCCCTCCTGGAAGGGCTGTCCAGCCCTGGCACCGCTGCCCCAGGCAGGGCTGAGTGCCCATCCTGGAGGGTTTCACAGCCCCGTGGATGTGGCACTGGGGACACGGGGCAGTGCTGGGGATGGTGGGACTCAGTGGGCTCACAGGGCTTTTCCAGCCTCAGCAATTCCATGGTTTTCAGCTCCTCAGGAGCATCACCCCRTGTGTGTGTGTGCAGTCAGTGCAGGCTTCCCAAAGCCTGACAGCAGCAGGGCCACGCCTGAGCTTGGTCTGGTGCTGTTGCTATGGAAACTTCTCAATTCTGTGTCCAGTGTGAAAGGGACACGTGGAGGCCAAGAGCCTCATCAGCCCCTTCCAGCCATTACTGGAAAAAAAGGAACGAGGAAAACTCTGAGTTCACCAGGAACCTTTTTATTTAAATATATAAAACATGGTATTTTGGCAAACATTCATTTTCTCATTAAATAAGGTAAAATCACTGAAGGGAAAGGCATTGCATCAGTAAAAACCAAGGAGAAGCCACCCTTTAGTTCATCTATGCAGGSCTGGGGTCAGGTGCACGTTTATAGGGGACAGGTAAAGCCTGGGAAGTGACAGCCTGCGCTAGGTACAGCAGAGAACGTTAAATTGGGGGTTAAATGAATGTCCTGGCAAAAGCAGCTTTTATTAGGCACTAAATCCAAATTCTACCTCTGAACTAGGACAAACTGATGGAGTTTTACCCTGTGCTCATCTCTTCCCACCGTCTCTCAACACTTTACACCTCCCACCAAAGTGAACTCAGCGCTGGCARTTCCCGTACGGTCGGTAAGGCCACTCGTAGTTGGGGCAAATCCCTCGCTGTGGGGGCTGCAGCAGCGATGCCATCGCCACCCATGGGCACAGGATGGGCACGGCCCAGCACGAGAGCTGTGCTACTCAAAGCCGGGCACAGGATGGGCACGGCCCAGCACAGGGGCTGTGCTGCTCAAAGCCCGGCCCAGCACAGGGGCTGTGCTGCTCAAAGCCC
>NW_026624002.1:95581-97330 GCF_030028575.1 Malurus melanocephalus | reverse complement strand
GCATGGACTCAAACACGGAGTTGCTCTAATTGTCAGGTACTTCACTACAAAGCACTAAGGGACATTGCAGCATCTGCCACGTGCTCTAGGGATGGATCCAGCAGGGATTGATCCAGAAGGCTCTATGTGACACGGGAGCTCCAGCGTCTCCCTCCCATCGTTAGACTAAACTAAAACAGACACGGACAGGACACACACACGACCAGCTCCCCCTCCTCTGCACCTCCCGCGCTCCAGCTGAGGCTGCTCCGCTCCAATCCACCCGAGGTGCCTCTAAAAGGTGCTGCTGGAAGCCGTGGTGGTCAGGCGCCTCCCGATGTAAATGCTGCGGGGCAGGAGCACAGCTCAGCCCAAGAGCAGGGAGCAGGAACACCCTCCCTATGGGGCACTGCCCCTGCACTGCTAGAACAGCAGCACATCTGCCCCAGAGCCCAGTGCCAGCCCAGTGCCAGCCCAGTGACCGCCCTGCCCTGGCACCAGCTCCGGGACCTGGCACTCCCCCACACTGATGCTGGAAAGGAAACTTCCACCCCCCTAATTCTTTCAGACAGTCACACATCCCCCTATCCCCCCCAGGAGAGAATTTAAAAATATGCCACATAATTTAAAATAATATTAAGTATTTTAAAATGGATGTCAGTGGCATTTTAAAATTATGAAATACTAGCTTTTCCCTTTGCAGTTAGTTGTGAGATCAAGAGTCTCGTCTCCAGTGGAGCCAAGTGTTGGGTAACTACAGTTCCAATGTACAGAATTCCTCATTTCCCTGCCCCTTAATTGTTCTGAGAAATTCCCAACTAGTGAGAAAACCAGAAAACKTCAACCATCCAGCAATACCACAGGCAGGAAGCGCTCCCTGAATAAACAACTCTCCCCCTTCATGGAGGAAAGTTACTCTTCTCTTGGACAAAGAGGGAATTGGGAATCAGAGTCAGGCCTCAAAGACAGCAGGTAAAAAAATTACAYCTTCTGTTCAGTTGAAGCTTACCCCAGTCCAATGGCCAGCAGGTGAGAGAGCAGCAGGGATGGCAGGAAAACCTTGAGGAATTCYGCAGAGAATATCCCCCCTTTCTTCATGACACTGGTGTTCCTCATGCTGAGCGTGGCTGTGCGCCGGGGGTGCTTGAAGAGGAATTCCCTGCATTTGGGGAAGCAATGTGAGCTGGGTGTTTAACCCCAGAGCACGAGAAGCTGCAGGAGCTCAGCCAGCAGCTGTGCCACACTCACTTGGGGGGGATGTTCTCGGGCCGGCTGGACCAATCCCAGATCCAATCCGCGTTCTTCCTCAGCAGCCGCTCCACCTCCCTCCTCCTTTCCAGGAAATCTTCCTCAGACTGCAACAAGAGCCACCATCAAACAGCACTCAGAGCCACAGAGCCCCTGCTCAGCCTCCAGGAGCACTTCCTAGGCCAGCTCTCACCTTCCACCCCTTCCCATTCTGGAAGTGTTCAGATCCCAAACCAAGATGGGGAGCAGGGAGATCCATCTTCACAACGGGGTGTGAATGGCAGAGACCATATCCCATATCCCGTATCTCATATCTCATATCCCACATCCCATATCCATATCCCATATCCCATATGTAACTAAGACTGCCCTATCAGTGAAATCCCAGAGCCCAGAAATCTTCTGCCCAGACCTGAAATATCCCCAGCTCACGGCTCTGATGGACACTGGGCACAGGGATTTCCTCTCTATCCCAGCTCTGATGGACACTGGGCACAGGGATTTCCTGCCCTATCCCAGCTC
>NW_026624002.1:89320-94259 GCF_030028575.1 Malurus melanocephalus | reverse complement strand
CTGGCCAGGTGAGTGCACAGGAACAAGCCCTGGCCAGGTGAGTGCACAGGAACAAGCCCTGGCCAGGTGAGTGCACAGGAACAAGCTCTGGCCAGGTGAGTGCACAGGAACAAGCCCTGGCCAGGTGAGTGCACAGGAACAAACCCCACTGAGGCTGCAGTGCAGGGCAGTGACTGCACAAACGCTGAGTAAGAGCACAGCTCCTGGCTCAGCTCCGCTCCATTCCACACAGCCAAGGCCTTGGGATAAAAATAGATCCTGCTCCCAGAATTCCAACAGCTCTYGATGCACACGCACACACGGGATGGAAATAAAACTGTCCAGGCAGCTRGAATTCTGCCTCTCACTTGGAGTTATTTGTTCTCAAAGCCGAAATAACAATCTTTAAACAGCTGAAGGGTGTTTCTGACAATATAAAAATAMTAATTTCCAGTAATAATTAACTCGCAGTACCATATTTAGCTAACATAAAGCTGGGTCCTCAGAGTCTGGCAGCAGTTGCAGACATGATGCAGAAAAATTCATTTCCTTGAAATTCACTTCCTTCCTCAAAATGTTTTGTAGATCTTCTTTTTCGTATTAAAAGCTAATTTATTACACTGACGACTTCAGATTTCAGCCTGTCATCTTGAAATAGCCCTGTACTGATAAATATGACCAATGTACATCCTTTCCCTCACTCTTGTTTCAAATATGTTTATGCACTTTCCCTGCAAGGTAAACAAACCCACAAAACAAGATCAGAAAGAACAGGGAGTTTTCTAAAACAGCACATATTCAGATTTGGTGTTAATTGTTAAAAACACCCGGAATCAAAGCTATGGCARGGCTTGGAAATTGTGGTTTTGGCTGCCATGTTTACATGACTCCAGAAATTCTTGCTGCTATCAAAATAACTTTTAAAATTCCTACTGAGCTGGTGGAGGTGCATTTAACCATTGGTGGGGGACRGAGGCAATGTACCCATTTGGCAGCCAAAGGGGGTGGGGAAATCCATCCCAAAAATCTGAGTTCCAGATTGGAAATACCAAACCAGAACACCCAGACATGTCAGGAACAACACAGGCAGCCTGGCTCTGTCGGGGCTCCTGGCAG
Source organism: Malurus melanocephalus (assembly GCF_030028575.1). NCBI lineage: Eukaryota > Metazoa > Chordata > Aves > Passeriformes > Maluridae > Malurus > Malurus melanocephalus. The sequence goes on along the minus strand of NW_026624002.1, from coordinate 93,164 downwards.
GTCTCTGCTTTAGCAGTCCCTCTGTCACTCCCCAAGAGGCACCCAGAGGCAGAGATCCCCTTGCCCAGCCCCGGGTGAGGTTTTACCTGGAAGCTGTTCTTCTCCCCACTGCTGTGGCTCTCCACCTCCAGGGCCCTGTGACTGTCCTGAGGGGTCTGGGAACGAGGAGGGCTGCACACACAGGAGCACAGGGAAGGAAGAGCCATTAAATTTCTGTGACACAGTTACAGTGCTGCAGCCACCCCAGGAGCTGCTGGGCCCAGGAGGGTCCTGAGCACTGCCCGAGGGCTGGAGGGGCAGTGCTGGCACAGCCCAGCCACCACAGTCACACCAGACACAGCTCTGAGTGCCACCCCTCTGCCCAGACTGCTGCTGTGGCCTGGCACTTCCACAGAAACAAGGGGCAGCAAACCAGTGCAACTGGGGTTTGGTCTGAACCCACCAACCAGGCCAGGCCAGGCAGTTCCACATCCCAGTGTGGAGTTTGAGTCCTGGAGTTTGGGTTTTTTAAATACAATTGAGGCTGGAGACCYCCCAGCCCATCAAAATCCAACAGATGCACTGCAGGCACAGCCTGACGTGTGCATTTGCACACGTATATATGTAACACACACCCCATGTAAATGTGTTCACATGTAAATATACACGCATATGGAAATGCATGTGCATATAAATATACACACATTGTGCATGTAAATATAAACACGTATGTAAACACACACATGTAAATACGCATGTAAATACACACAGGTATGTAAATACACACAGGTATGTAAATACACACATGTATGTAAATACACACAGGTATGTAAATAYACACAKGTATGTAAATAYACACAGGTATGTAAATACACACAKGTATGTAAATACACAYAGGTATGTAAATACACACATGTATGTAAATACACACAGGTATGTAAATAYACACAKGTATGTAAATAYACACAGGTATGTAAATACACACAKGTATGTAAATACACAYAGGTATGTAAATACACACATGTATGTAAATACACACAGGTATGTAAATATACACAGGTATGTAAATACACACATGTATGTAAATACACACATGTATGTAAATACACACAGGTATGTAAATACACACATGCAGCATTCCTGTCTTTGCCTCTGGGCCATCCCCGTGTCCTTGGGCCCCAGGGTGACCTTGGCCATGCCCCCGTGCCAGCAGAGCCCCCTCTCACCTGTCACAGTGGGAGCTCTCCCTGGAGCTGCTCCTGCCCGACTCGTGCTGCGCGTCCAGCAGGATCTTCTCCATGTCCCCGTTGTGGATGGACAGGGAGGCTGGCACTTGCTCCTGGCTYCCCGCAGAGACTGAGCTGCCACGGCTGTTCCCATTGCTGCTGAAGTGCAGCTCCACCCAGGACCCTGCTTGGCAGAAAGCAGAACTGAGCCCCAGGAGCCTGAGGGGCTTGCTACAGGCCCTGGAGCTGCTGCCTGGAGTGACACTGCAGGGACACAGTGCCAGCCCTGCCTCCCAGCTCATAAACACCACAGAACACAAAGAGCAGGGCGCTGGGAGCGAGCTGGGAGGGCTCACGGGGCTGGGAGCAGCTGCTCAGTACCTTGTGTTTCCCTCTGCACATACAGATCTTTCATTTTAGGATATATTCATTTTTTATTGTTCAACATAGGTGGCAGTCAAACAAAATAATCTCAAGGACTTCTGCTGTTAAAGTTCAATTATTCATTTATTGAAAATGTTTTGGGCTCAATAGCCCAGGGTCTGTTTTGTTCAGCCTTTTTTCTGTACCATTTGTAGGTGTTGCTGTTAAGCAACAGCGGGTGTGTGGCAAGGGCTGTCATGGGKTTGCTCCTTGCAGTATATTTAACATGGTCACATGGGCTTTGTTTTCCTAAGGGAGGGAATAAAACCTCCCTCCTGGGCAGGGACACTCACTGCAGGGCCTGGAGCTGCACAATCCTGCAATGGTTTGGGCTGCAGGAGACCCCAAATGCCACCCAGCGCCACCCCTGCCATGGCAGGGACACCTCCCACTGTCCCAGGCTGCTCCCAGCCCCAATGTCCAGCCTGGCCTTGGGCACTCAAAGGGATCCAGGGGCAGCCACAGCTTCTCTGGGCACCCTGTGCCAGGGCTGCCCACCCTACAGGGAACAATTCCTGCCCAAAATCCCATCCATCCCTGCCCTCTRGCACTGGGAGCCATTCCCCCTTGCCCAGTCACTCCAGCCCCTCATAAATGAGCTCAGGGGACAGAAAATACCTGAATGACACAAATGCCAGWGGCATCCCTCTGTGGAACAYCAATGACACTGGAATTCCCCAGCCACAGCAGTGCACAGGAACAGAGCGGGAAGGACAGGATGAGAAGGGCAGGGGGAATTCCCTGAATTCTGGGAAAAGCTGTCTAAGGAAAAAGCAGGGAAAGGGASAGACACAGACAGTGGTGCTGGGGCTCAGCTCAGGGAATAAAGCCCCAGCAGGAAGAGCTGGAACTGCACAGTCTGCAAGGGCCCTTCCCAGCCATCCACGGCTCAAGGAACAGCATTACAGGAGTGCAGGAGGGGAGATGCCCGGGCAGGGGGTTGGGGTGAGGCAGGAACGTCAGAAGAGCAAAGATATCCCTGAAATCCTGGCTGGGAGGAGACTAAGGGCTCCCAGATTAAATGGGCACAGCGCAAAGCCAAACTGCCTCACGTGCATGGACAACACAACCATCTCCCTTCTAAATACAGAGACCACCACCTGGACAGCCATAACACCACAAAACCTGCTGGACAAAAACATTCCAGGCCACCGAGCTTGGAAGAGACAGACACTTTGCTTCAAAAACCSTTTTCCTTCACAGCCGGTTTGTTGTTGTTTGGGTTTGTTTGGGAATTTTCCCCTCCACGTGACAATGCCTGGTATGTGGCAGGGGGTGTGTTTAGAGCCAGAAAAACCCTTCCCTACCCTTTCCCCCCAAATTTATGGAAGCTCAAGTTGTTACCAAAGAACGATCACAACCACTGGAGCCCAAATTAAGAATTTATCTGCTGAAATCTTACTGGGCACAGTGCTGGGAATGACGGATAAACCATGGAAGGGATTGTGACTGCAGCAGCAAGAGGACAGTAGATGTAGTTCACAATTTTCCCTTTTTTTCCTTCTTTTGGACATTTCTCAGAGTAGGGTTGTGCTGGAGCACATGGAACGGGCTGCGATATCATCATTTAAAGAGAAAAGAACCTGTGTTTTTACGAAGCTGTAAACACAAACAGGTCAAAGCCCGGGAAAGGCGCTGCAGCCCGGACAGATGAGTCACGGGGATGGACTCCGGACAGAGGGACCTTACACGATATCCCAGCCCAGACACATGTGCGAGCACGGACCAGCACTACAAAACACCGGAGCAGCACTGCAAAGCTTCATTCCATCAAGACACGGCTTTCAATGCATGAGATGAAGAAGCAGGATGGCACAGAGCAGAGACAGTCTCCTGAAATCGCTACACGCACCGTGTCAATCGCTATGTTTGGGGTTGCACTGGCACTTTTCCCCCTCCAGGCGAATTTGGTGCCATCGATCCCTGCGACCGGCCCGATCCCTGCTCTCCGGCACATCCACCTGCCCCGTTCCCCGGACAAGGGGGATGCACACGCAGCGCAGCGCACACACCTCCTATCGCAATCCACCGAGCGAGAAGGGACCCGCGATGGTTGCGCCCGGCAGTGAGGGCAGCGCCGCGCCCCCCGCCCTCGCCCCGCGGCCCGCGGGCCCTTACCCTGCAGGTTCTCCTCCTGAGGGCTCTGTCGCGACATGGCTGAGGGGCGGCCGGGCAGGTTCTCCTCCTGAGGGCTCTGTCGCGACATGGCTGAGGGG
>NW_026624002.1:87300-88375 GCF_030028575.1 Malurus melanocephalus | reverse complement strand
GGTTCCCGCAGGAGAACCTTCACGGTTCCCGCAGGAGCTCCCTCCTCCTCCTCCCGCTGTCCGCCCGTCCTCGGGCCATCCACGGCGTTTCAGAGTCCCACAGGACACACGGACACGGAGGGATTCCAAAGGAGACACAGCAGGTTGTGAAATCACAACTTGGGGCCGCTAAAGCAGTCCCGACAGCGAATGGTASTTGGCCTTAAAATAGATAATAATCACAGAATGGTTGAGTTGGAAAGGACCCRCAAGGATCATCGARTCCCACTCTTAGCCTTGCACRGATCARCCTCARGATAATAAACAGTAACAAATAAATAAATAAATCCCGCTCCGTTTGTACTTTAATTAATGAAATGCAATCAGGGGTCTCCGCAGCGGGAACCACTTAGATTGGTTTGTCATTTGAAAGCAGATACTGGTTTCCTGCTGGGACTTCGTAAAGACAAATGCATAAAACTTGATTTTATTTAGCCAACATATTACTTAATTAAAGCAGATTTTTTTTGTCTTGTCTGGAATTGTTTTCACTYGTGCCTTTCAGTAGCTGAGTCACAAAGCAGAAGTGAAATAGATCAGTAAATTGTCTGTGAGTTAYTGCAATAGAGAGGAATATTGCCTTATAACCTTCCAGAAGGAAAAGGTCATGGTGCTATGGATGTGGGCATTATACTCTGCATAGCTGAGGATTGTTGCATAGAGCAGGGGCAGAGCCCTGGCACTTCACATCTGGGCACATCTGGGCACATCTGGGCACAGCTGTTCTGCTCCCAGGTGAGCAGGCAGGCACAATGAGGAATCGATCACAGGCATAGAGCCTCTCAGAGATCAGCCTCTCCAAGCAAGGAATGCCTAAATCATCTTCCCTTGTGCCCAAGCACAGGAAATGTGCTGAGAAATTTTGTATTTTATTTGAACCATTCAAACCCAGTTCTGTCGTACTAAGGAGCTTCGGAAAGMATTGTGCATAGCAGAAAAAGCCATCAATTTTAATTGGATAGCTGTTGGAGAAGCAGGCTCCTCGTTGTGTGTGTTTATCCCCGCTGTGCTCCGTCCCGTGGCTGTGCAGCCGCGG
>NW_026624002.1:81986-85645 GCF_030028575.1 Malurus melanocephalus | reverse complement strand
CATAGCGGGTACAATGTACAACAGTGGGAATTCCAGGACTGATTTGGGAAAATGTGCCTAAACTCCCTGGCAGGAGGGTGCAGCCTGGAGGGTGGTGTCAGGCTGTGCTCCCAGGGAACAGGGACAGGAGGAGGGGAAATGGCCCCAAGTTACACATCAGGATGTCCCCAAGGTTGGACATCAGCAGGAATTTCCCCATGGAAAGGGTGTGCAGGCCTTGGCAGAGCTGCCCAGGGAGCTTTGGAGTGCCCATCCCTGGAGGTGTTCCAGGAATTCCCAGAGGTGGCACTGAGAGCTGGGGACACGGTGGGGACAGGCACAGCTGGGACTCCATGGGCTGGGAGGGCTTTTCCAACCCAAATGATTTGGTGATTCCATGACTTCTCATCTGTGCAGACACAGCATCAAACCCCGCTGAAATCTGAGACCTCCCCGTCTCCATCCCACCAAGGGTCATTAACCTTCCTGGCTGCCTCTGGGAATTGAACCGTACGTGTGTTTAATGCTGTGCGTTTCTTGGAATAAAGTTCATCATTAACCACCTCTGGTGGCTGCTCTCAGGTCCTTTCTGAGCTGCTCCTGCTTACCCGGGCTGTTGACATGGGACGGTGGAAGGTGTTAGTGGCAGGGGACAGTGGAATGGGATGAGCTTTAAGGTCCCTTCCAGCCCAAACCCTTCTGTGATTTTACAATTGCATGATTTTGTTCCATCTGGAAGAGAGTTAATGGAGAAACCTGGAGAGTTAATACAGAAACCTTGTCTGTGGTGTGGCAGGGCTGTTCTGAGTGTCCTGGGCTGTGTCTGTCACATTCCTCAGCCCTCCCCAGACCCTTGGTGCCCCATTTCCATGGTGTTCCCTGCCTGACCTGCTGCTCGGTGTAACAGTGAGCTCAGAGCTGTGTGCTGGCACAGCCTAAAAGGGCACAAATCAGGGTTTGAACCTAACCCAGAGTGCTTGCACTGGAAGAAATTCTGACCACTTCCAGTGTGAGTCAAAAAGCGGAACATGGAAATTCTTTCAGCTCTTCTTTACTTATTTAACTTCACGTTTTTAAAGCCCATTCCCATTCTGTACAGCTCAGCCCATGGAAGTTGCCAGAGGAATGCTTCTCCCGAGCACTTGCCAGCTGAAAAACAAACCCCAATTCTTTGAGTGATGCAAACCATTGCCGGGCTCTTGCTGTGGGTCGCTTTCAACACTGCCTGCAACGTGACTTGCTTTGCTTACAAACTCCCACAAAGTGTTGCAATTCAGCTCTAAAAATAGAAAACAGTTTTATTTATGCCAGAGCTGTTGTTGTCACAGCTCTCAGTGCCACAGCCAGCCCTGTTGTCTCCAAGTGCTGCTACATGTCCCTTTGGCAAAGGGTAATTGAATCCTCGAGCAGGGGAAGAGGCAGGAGGAGCACTGGGGTGGTTATCCACAAAAATAGGAACAGGTTTCTAGGAATCTGGTTAGCAGTCACRTATTTCTTGTGCTGCACAGTCGGGAGCATTGGACAGTGGGAAAACAAAGGGAATTTCCAGACATTTAGCTATTGTTTAAGGGGAAAAAGCCTCCAGACTCTCCTTTCTAAAAGTAAGAGTGTGCTCCAGGGTAGGTTTGTGTTCCCAGCCCCACGCTCAGATCACTCTGTCATTTCTGTCAGCAGTTCATGGACATACACTGGGAATGGTTCCCAGTCTCCTTCCCAGACTTCACTGCTTCTCATGGCAGGAAGATACAAAAATCAAACAAATATGCCCCATATCCTCTTTGCTTCTGGAGATCTTTGCAGTGTGGAGGTGTTAGAGGTACCTTGTACTCAAAAGCAGTTATTTTATGTGTATTTGTGATTCACTTCTGGTGGCAAGGGGAATTTTCAGTGGGTGAGTGTGAATATTGGCCATGGATATTTCCTCAGGTATGAGGAGTAGTGGGACACAGCACACTGAGGGTTACAGACTTGCTGTAAATCCTTGTGTTTTAGTCCTCAAATCGTATCTCATAGGGCTTTGGAGCAAAACCTGTTTTTTCCCAACTCAGCACCCACTTTGACGTGACTTCAGAGCATTCCCATGGTACCCAGGAATGCCATTCCTATAAAAGGCACCTGGCCAATGCCTGACCCTGCACTTCCAGAGAACGTGGAGCTGCTGGAGCCAGTCCAGGGGAGCCCCTGTGCCCTGGAGCCGGGCTGGGAGAGCTGGGGGTGCTCACCTGGGGAGGAGAAGGGACAGGGAGAGCTCAGAGCCCCTTTTGGGGCCTGAAGGGGCTCCAGGAGAGCTGGAGAGGGACTGGGGACAAGGGATGGAGGGACAGGAGCCAGGGAATGGCTCCCAGTGCCAGAGGGCAGGGATGGATGGGATTTTGGGCAGGAATTGTTCCCTGTAGGGTGGGCAGCCCTGGCACAGGGTGCCCAGAGAAGCTGTGGCTGCCCCTGGATCCCTTTGAGTGCCCAAGGCCAGGCTGGACATTGGGGCTGGGAGCAGCCTGGGACAGTGGGAGGTGTCCCTGCCATGGCAGGGGTGAAATGGGGTGAGCTTTCAGTCCCTTCCATCCCAAAGCAGCCTGTGATTCCATCATTCTATACCTTGCTTTCAGCCGTCTCTGCTAGAACCCAGTGCAGAGGCCGGTGGTGTTTTTAAATCCSAATATCCTGCAGTCCCTCGCTGCCCCTGTCAGCAATGCAGCCCCGCTGGAGGAGCAGCTCCCGCCGGTGCCGCTGTGCTCTGCTTTCCCCATGACGCTGGAAATTGCGATCGTTGCGATCGTGCGCGGCCCCGAGCGCGGCGGAGCGGCTTTCCAGCAGCAGCATCCTCGGCGCGGCTCGGCAAGAGAGGGGAAGGGAAGGGAAAGGAAGGGAAGGGAGGGCTCTGGAGCCGGGAGTGCTGACGTGCTCCGGAGCTGCAGTGACTCCGCAATGGCTGAGGCTGCTGGCACCGMGCTCGTTCCGCCGGCCCGGAGCGCCCGGAGCCCGCATCCCGCCGGGGAAAGCTGTCCTTAGCTCCGCACTGCTCGGACCGCCGGCGGGGATACCTGGTGAGCGCGTTTGACTCTACGCTTGGGGGATTTGTAGTGTTTTTTATTTTATTTTCCTTTTCTGTCCTCTCAGTGCTTGCCTGGACCAATCGATGCATCACTCCTCATCTGATCCTACTGTTTAGAGGACCGGGAGGGAAAATAGAATCATACGCAGCAGGGATGGATTATATTTTTTTTAGCCTTTTGCGGTGTGAATTGTAAAAATCGCTTTAGGCTTGAGCAGCCTACAGGTTTTATCTGAAGTGCACTGCAGRCAGGGACTGGAGCTCCCTCAGTGTGCGGCATCAGACAGTGAGGTTTGTGCTTACCTGTGCTTCTTAATTAATGCCTGCCTGTGCTCCCTAATTAGTGCCTACCTGTGCTTATTAATCAATGCCTACCTGCAGTTTGTATCTATAAATATGGACATAATGTGTGATGGATGGATGGATGGATGGATGGATGGATGGATGGATGGATAGATAGATAGATAGATAGATAGATAGATAGATAGATAGATAGATAGATAGATAGATAGATAGATAGATAATAGATAGAAAAATAAATAGATAGATAGATAGATAGATAGATAGATAGATAGATAGATAGATACATAGATAGATAGATAGATAGATAGATAGATAGATAGACAGA
>NW_026624002.1:77571-81845 GCF_030028575.1 Malurus melanocephalus | reverse complement strand
TGTTTTCCAGTGTGTTGTTTGGCATTCTGTGTTTGAGGTTATTTCCCCCCTCTCCTGTCTCTGTGGTTATAATCATGGCTCTGATTTGCAAAGCTTTGCTCTCGGATGCCAGGAAGGGGATGGCTCTGCCTGGCACTGGGGCCCAGCTGCACCTTCCTGCCKGGTTTATTCCTCAGGATTTGATGGAATCTGTGTCGTGTGTGATGCAGTCGAAATGGCAGGGCCTGTGGTTGCTGCTGGATGTCTTGCAGCTGTAAATGTTGGTGTTTTTGGGGTGATCCACACCCTGATGAATTGCTGTGGCCAATAATCTGTCTCTGTGCTCACTGAGGAACTGATTCGGGCATTTCCTGTTTGCTGAACTCCGTGTSTCAGAACTGCTTCCCATGACAGTTCTGTTCCTCATCGGGAAATCAGAATTCCCATCCCTGGCAGTGTCCAAGGCYGGGTTGGATGGGGCTGGGAGCASYCTGGGATGGTGGCAGCTGTCCCTGTCCATGGTAGGGTGGGACAAGATGAGATTGGAGTTTCCTCACAACCCAAACCAGTCAGGCTTTTGATTCTATTCTGTGCTGTTTAGCCTAAAAAAGGAAAGTCCCTATTTTTCTTTCCCAGCTGCTTGCTCCCTCAGTCATTTTAAATGTGATTTATCTCATCCCAACTCCTTTTCCTTTCAGTTCATGTGATGCCTCTGCTCAACACTGTTAAAATTGCAGGCAGAAATTAGAAAACACATTGGAGTCAGGTTGACTTTTGCCTGCAATTTCTTACACTGTGATACATCCAGAGAAATGTGTGTTGGACAAAACAGTAATTTCCTGGCAGGAGAGATGTACAGCCTGGGCTCTGGGGGGCATGCAGCATCCTTACCCTGCCACCTCCCTGCACTTGGGCTTGCTGGGTGCTAAAATGTGCTCAGAGACTGAAAGTTTCACAGGAGCTGTCTGAATACTTTACCTTGCAGGGGAATTTSTGTCTGGTTTGTGTTGGCTCTTGGCAGCTTTGTGACTCATAACCCCTTGTTCTTCACCTGCAAATGTCAGAATTTGGTCAGAATTTCAGTGTTTGCCACGGTGATCAAAAGGCAAATAGCACCAGTACGAGCCCACCCTGACCACRAGAAGTTGCATTTGTCACCTGAGCCCTGATGGAGAAAATAACAGCCCCAATTGAATAAGGCTTAAAAGAATGTGCTGAAGGCTCATGGGATGTCTTGACAAATACCAGTCTGGGATATATTTGTGGAACTGTGTGCCTGTAAATCCTTCCCTTGTTACATGCTCAGTTGTCAACACCTCCCACTTGSTGAAGTTTCACCAAGTTTCCCAATGTGCTGTCAGTTTACATCAAGAGTAAAACTGCTTCACTTTTTCTTTCCCCCTAAAATGCATCTCTAAAATATTACTTTTTATTGCAGATGGCTTGAATTCAAAGTAGCATCAGCAAATGAATGTTAACAAGTGAAGGCCTTTAAATAATGATCTTTAACATTTTCCCTTAAAACATGTGTTCTCAGCTTGTCWCCTTCTGTGCTGCAGCTCTTCATGTGTGATCAGGAACAGAGGCTCAGCTTAAATGGAGGAATAATTAAAAAAGCAAGTCCTAAAAAGTTTTACACATGGGGGATTCAAACCCATCCAACCATGCTGGGAGCAAAACTTTAACAGGACTGAACAATTTTAAAACACGTAACAGCATTTGTACGAATGTGTTTTCTGGTAAAAGCAACCCAATAGTAGTGATKATGTCAGAAATGGAAATGAAATCACTCCTGGGATCTGCCTTTATTTGCCAGGAGCATGTACCTGCGTGCAGAGGAGAGGGGAGCTCCCCTGTCCCTGGAGCAGTGAGTGTTGGCTGTGAGAATGGCACAATTCTAATCCATTCCTACCATGCATTTTACCTGCAAAGGTCATTCCTGATTTCCCTTTGCCAATTCCAGTCAAATGCACTGTGCTCAAATAAACCCCAAATGATCTCAGGACTGAGTGGAGCTCTGTAGAAATGATTCTAATGGASAATGACACCCTGGTGTGTTTTTTACCATCTCTTCAGCCCTGTGCAGTATTTCCAGGCACACGTGAGCAGGGATTTGTTATTCACTGCTGGTGTGATCGAGATGAGGGTTCTGTGGGTTTCATCTGAGGACCAGGGGCAGTGCCTGAGGACAGAGGAGGGAAGACTAGAGAGAATGTCTGGAGGATAAATAGGTTTCCTCAGACACAGGGTGTGGAGTCCTGGCTCTCCTAAATCCATAGAGATCCTGGGATCTGAGCTTTGCTCTGGTGCTGTGGTCATTCGACCTTCACCAAGGTCATGTGTGAATGACTCTGAAGCAGAGGCACTTTAAGCTGCACAAAATGCCTTTTCTATTCCCAATTTAATGTTTCTGGCTCTTGTTTTCCCCTGTAGGAGGTCCCAGCTCAGCTCAGCCATCCCAGACCCCCCTGCCCAGTGAGGCTGGGCTTTGAGCGAGCCCTGGGGTCCCTCAGCTTTTCCAGATTCCCTGGGATGGGATCACAGAACCATGGGATGGTTTGGCTTTAGAGGGACCCTAAAGCTCACCCCATTCCCATAACCAGCCAGGTTTTACCCTGTGAGGCACAGAAGGGTGAGAACCCCAGAGATTTGAGCAGGGTGTGTTAAATCAAGTTTGCTCTCAGCTCTCATCAGCTCAGGGCAGGAGTCGCTGGTCTCAGCACGGATTTGTTTGCTCTCAGTGTCACTGTCCATGTTCCCTGCAGTGCTGCCTGTCCCCTCTGAGCTCTGCACCCTCTGGGCTCAGGGTATTGCTCTGCAGGGCTTTGTGACACTTGTTCATGACACAATGCAATGGCCTTGAAGGAAAATTTATTCGCTTGATGTGTAGYAATAACAAGCAATTGGAAAACACAGTGACTTGACAGTCAGGATTTATCTGTTCCATCCCAGATGATGCCTGCAGGGTTAAAAGCCTTTTCTGTCCAACCAAAACGCTTTGGGGATTTTTAGTGTGCCCCTAATGACTAATTAAAACCTTTCTGTACTTTGTGGTGGATCCCAGCTTTTCCCTGCCTGAGCTCTCCCTGTCCCCAGCTGTCACTGGAGGAAGCTGGAAGGATTTGGGGTTTGTGAGGCAGCTCCTGGTATTTCACAGAGTACCAGGAGGAGAGGGAATGGCCTCAGGCTGGGCCAGGGGAGGGGCAGGCTGTATATTAGGGGAGAAAAAATCATGGAAAGGCTGGCCAGGAAGTGTTCAAAGTGTGTGGATGTGGCACTTGAGGACATGGCTACGCTGGCCTTGGCTCTGCTGGGTTGGCAACTGAACTCAGGGATCTCCAAGGTCTTTTCCACCAGAACGATTCCACAATTCTGTGATTTAGCAGCACAGTCAAAGACAAATCAAAACAATCCTTTGGAACTAAGAGATGTCTTTGGGTTTAGTTTTTTCTGCTTTCCTGAATGCYCAGCTGGTTCTGGGATTTGCACATGCAGAAATTCCCATTCCACATATTGCCAATCCCAGTTTATAGGGAAAAAGCCAGCACTGCCAAGGCTCTGCACTCTGATGGTTTGCAAAGTTTCAGTGGTGGCAGGGAATCTCACAGGGTTTTATTCCCTTAGGATATACTCAGGTTTAACAGSAGTTAAATGAGCTGTTGCTCTGCAAGCTGCTCCTTGTTACCTGTCASTCACCCAGCAGGCCCAGCCTGAGCAGATCTTTATTTACCTTCCTAACAAAGGTCATTTTGTGCTTCCCTTGGTCTCAATTTTTTATTTAAATTCCCCTCTTACTAAAGTAAATTTAATTTAAATTCCCCTCTTACTAAAGTATCAGTGTGTGTCCCAGGACTGACTTATGGTAATGGCCTGATAAAGTTTTACAAGCACAAATGAAGTTAAAAAAACATAGTGGAGAAAGAAGCAATGCAGCAAATAGAATATATCATGGATTTAAAGAGGGATGGGAAGGGAGGAATGCTTGATCCCTTCCTGGAGTTTTCCTGCAGGAAATAAGAGGTGAGTGTGAGACAGGCAAAGCAGGGAGCACAGGAATGGGGAGGGTCACTAATGCTGGAGTCACAGTTACCATCAGGAGCAGGCAAATATAAATATGGCCTTTTTTCCCTCAAAGCTGGGTTTTGGTGGGTGGGAGGAGGGGGTTGGTGGTTTGTTTTTTTTTGTTTTTTTGGGTTTTTTTAATTATTATTTTGTTTGTTCAAAGGGAAAATGGGAGTGTGTGAAATGAGTTTCTTCAGCAGTGGCCACCAGGATCCCAGACTGCTTTGAGTGGG
>NW_026624002.1:74054-75452 GCF_030028575.1 Malurus melanocephalus | reverse complement strand
CTGGCCCAGCTGAGTCTGAGCCCTGGCCCAGCTGAGTCTGAGCCTCGGTGCTGTGGGTCCTGCACCTCGTGGAATTGATTCATTAACGAGTGAACTTTGAACAAAGCGACTGGATGGTTAATGTTGTGTCAGAACCTGCTCCTGGGCCTGTGAACAAATGCAGAATTAGCCCCAAGGCATTGCTCCCTGGGGTACCAGGGGGATTTTCCCCTTGAGAGTCTTGTCAAGACAATCTTCAGTGCTTGGGTGATGCACTGAGGTGTGCAGTGCTGGTGTGAGCAGGGTGTTTCAGGTTTAATAAGGAATGCTGTACTTTTGGCTTTAGGAACATCATTCCACACCTGCTTATTTCATATTAAAGAGACCCATCTATTTATAGTAACATGCGTGCAAGCTCGGGTCCCTCCCATTTCCCTGGAGTTCTCAATTCCAAGCTGGCTTGACTCACTTGCAGTCAAATTTTTGGAGATATTTCATGTTATTTACCACCCAGATCAGTTTTGTTACATCCAAATTTAGGCCACCAGCCCTGCAGGATTGGTAGGAGTCATTTGATGCTCCAGCACCATTATTTCATTGCTGCTGTGGTTTCATGGGGATCCTCAAACCCATTTGTGGGTCTGGGTTGTGTTCTGTGTTGAACATCAGAAATTGAAGTGAAAACCTGAATGGGCCAAGCTTTCCCCTGGAGCTCAGAATTTCGTGTCATTTCCTCTGCAGCCCCTCAGAGGTGCAGGGCACTGATTTCCAAACATTCTCAGTGCAGTGATGCTGAGCACTCAGTCAGTCTGCTCTCAGAAATGTGTCACTGTCTCAATCGCTGTCTCCTYGTGAGCTCAGAGAGAAAAGCTCTGTGTGAAATGGCACATTTGGCAGCCTTGCAGAACCTCTTCAGAAAATCTCATTTGGATCCTGAAATATTTGTAATATTCTTGCCGGGATATAGGATTTGTTTTGGTTTTTTAAAAAAAAAAAATTGCAACACATCGACTTTGAAGATGAAGCATAAAAATTATTTTTAGCATTTGCTGCTAAGTCATCAGAGATGATAAAGGAGAAAGAGCAACATTTATAGCTCCCTTCTCTTTGGCAACAGCAGAAAAACCCCATCCTCCTTCCTGGCTGAGTGAGGAGCTTTCCTCAAAATTGACCTTAAAAAACACCCAGTGCCACCCCAGCCATGGCAGGGACACCTCCCACTGTCCCAGGCTGCTCCCAGCCCCAATGTCCAGCCTGGCCTTGGGCACTCAAAGGGATCCAGGGGCAGCCACAGCTTCTCTGGGCACCCTGTGCCAGGGCTGCCCACCCTACAGGGAACAATTCCTGCCCAATATCCCATCCATGCCTGTCCTCTGGCACTGGGAGCCATTCCCTGGCTCCTGTCCCTCCATCCCTTGT
>NW_026624002.1:69516-72367 GCF_030028575.1 Malurus melanocephalus | reverse complement strand
TGAGTTTTGGATGGAGAGGTTGCAGCCTCTCCTCAGGTCTGTCTCCCCCTCGCAGAGGCCTTGCTGATGTGTAATTAGGTAATTAGGGGGGTCTGGTGGATTCTGTCCTGGGGGCTCTGGGCTGGTGCCTCCTTTCCTTTGAAGCCAGACCAGTGCACTGTGAGCAGGGGAGGACAGCCAGCCATGCTCTCCTGGGGCTTTGGAGGCTGTTTGAAATTGGGATTCTCTACTGCTTCAGGCTAATATTGATTTTTTTTTTCTGTTTTTATTATTTTTTTGTTCAAGTATTCACCTCATGTCTCCTGCATGACATGAAAATTTCATTCTTCCGCTGTGTTACTCATTCACTCACTGAATCCATTCTAAAACTCACAACCATATCTCGTATTTCTCTTTTTAAAGATGTTGCTGTTCATTGGTTCACACCTGAAAACTGTACCTGATGGTCTTTAATATTTTAGTGGTTTAAATAGATTTATGTCTGCAGAAATGTCAGATATGTATCTCTTCTATATGTATGTCTTCTGTATCTTTCTGTACCAACTTTGGGCTGCTCTGTTGCTGTTGGAGCACCCTGAATCCCAAAACCTGATGAGCAGAAGCTTTATAACCTTGAGGATTTTAGATCCACAGAAATTCGCAGGATGTGTTTGGGATTCAGTGGTGCCAGCACAGCAAGGAAAACAAGACAGTCCTTTTATGTAAATGGCATCTGCATTCTCGCTTCTAATTAAAAAATCGAAGGGAAAAGCTTTCTGTAATTAAAGGGCATGTTTGCTCATTTGTCACAGGCTGGACTCTGGAGCATTTCTGGAAGTAAATTCCAGCTTTCTCTGTGCCTAGGAGCAGGCTGATCATTGACCTTACAGTCATAAATTCCAAGGGATGGGGCAGGGGTGGGCAGGGTCAGGGACAGGGACAGGACAGTGCCAGTGTCCGTGTGTCCCACCCGTGATTGTGTGACTGGAGCCGTGGGGTGGCACTTCTGGAGACAGCAGAACACACGTGTAGGGTGTGTCAGAGCTTGGGGTTCCACTGGAACAGGCTGGGGTTTGTGGAGTGGATCAGATTCTGCTGCTGAGCTGTTCAGGGCCGCACCAGCAGCAGCCGCAGGTTGCCCAGATGGCTCATGCCCTGTGGTTCTGCCYGCTCAGCCTGGCACAGGGGCATCTCAGCCCTTCACAAACCCCTCTCAGAGGTTCCCTGGGCTGTTCCTCCGTGCTTTGGGTCGTGTAGAGCCGAGGGAGGCAGCCCGTGGGTGGCTCAGGGCTGGGTTTGGGGTGAGGCTCTCGTTCCCCATGGGCGCTAATGCCCTGCCGGGTGCCAGGGGAGCAGGGGGATCCTGCAGCCTCTGGAGAGGCCAGAGGGATCCTCCCAGAGCCAGTGGGGCAGTGGGCACGCTCTTGGGGCACATGCCAGCCCTGCCAGCCTGCCTGGGGCTCCTGGGGCTCCTGGGGCAGGAGCTGTCCTTGCAAAGCTCCCACTCACGGCTCTCGCAGATCCCGGGTGTATCCCGGTGTCCGGGCAGGAATACCGAGCTCACAGATCCCCGGTGTCCGGTCAGGAATATCGAGCTCACAGATCCCGGGTGTATCCCGGTGTCCGGGCAGGAATACCGAGCTCACATATCCCCGGTGTCCGGGCAGGAACACCGAGCTCCCACTCACAGCAGACACTCACAGATCCCCCCGGTGTCCGGGCAGGAACACCGAGCTCCATGCTGGCAGTGAAACATCCCCTTTGCTGTTCAATCCAGGGTAGGTAGATTCTGCCAACCTTTCCTTCCTCGCCCAGCCCGGTTCCCATGCAGGCTTTGCATTTGATTTTTTTTTTCCCCCCCAAGAAAGCGTTTCCTGTTGTCRTAACGTAGCCAGATGGGGAGGGCTCAGTGGAAATACCTCGGGAGAGGCTGGCAGAGCAGCGGAGCCGGGAAGCAGATCCTCCCCGTAATATTGGCACGGTTTGGTAAGTTCCATCTGAAAAATAAAAAGCGGCTCCGTTTGCTGAGTCACAGCCCCTCGGAGCTGGAGCCGTGACAAGCCGGGGACGCCGCGCTGCCGGAGGTGAAGCCGAGGTGAGCAAAGGCGCTCCACGATCCTGCCCAGGTGTTTTGCGCGTCTGCAATGATTTTTTTTTTTATTTATTTATTTTTTTTTTTTTAATCTCATTAAAGTGCTTTGTAAGTCCGGKTCCGTCTGTGGGAATGTGCGGCTGCACTCCTGGCTGGCGGGGTGCGGGGTGCATGTCTGTGCAGAGGCGGATGCCGGGCTTACCCCGGGCCTATCCCGGGCTTACATCGGCCTCATTCCCGGGCACATCCCGGGCCCATCCCGGGCTTATCCCGGGCCCATCCCGGGCTTATCTCGGGCCCATCCCGGGCTTATCCCGGGCCCATCCCGGACCCACCCGGTCTCACCCCGGGCTCATTCCGGGCTCATTCCTGAGCTCATTCCCCGGCTCATTCCCGTGCCCATCCCGGGTACATCCCGGGCCTATTGCGGGCTTATCCCGGGCTTATCCCGGGCTCATGTCGGGCTCATTCCGGGCTCATCCCGGGCTTATCCCGGGCTCATTCCGGGCTCATCCCGGGCTCATCCCGGGCTCATTCCGGGCTCATGTCGGGCTCATTCCGGGCTCATCCCGGGCTCATCCCGGGCTCATCCCGGGCTCATGTCGGGCTCATTCCGGGCTCATCCCGGGCCCATCCCGGGCTCATTCCGGGCTCATCCCGGGCTTATCCCGGGCTCATTCCGGGCTCATCCCGGGCTTATCCCGGGCTCATTCCGGGCTCATCCCGGGCTCATCCCGGGCTCATCCCGGGCCCATCCCGGGTTCATCCCGGGCTCATCCC
>NW_026624002.1:67249-69243 GCF_030028575.1 Malurus melanocephalus | reverse complement strand
CCACCATGCTCACCCCTAAACCATGTCCCTAAATGCCACATCCACATTTTTGAGCACTTCCAGGGATGGTGACTCCACCACTGCCCTGGGCAGGACTGGACAATCCTTTTTCTGTGTTGAAATTTTCCCTGATCTCCAATCTCAGCATCCCCTGGTGCAACTGGAGGCTGCTTGCTCTCATCCTGAGGAATTCAGCTGGGGTTTTTCCTCCTGGCCCCCATTCCTGAGCCTCTGGGCTCCTTCCCTCTCCTCCTTGCCCTGGGCTCTCTGTCCCAGGCTGTCACCAGGGCAGGGCTGAGCTGTGCCAGCAGCTCTGGGGGTTGGCACTGCCCCCAGCACCAACCTTTTCCTTCCCTCTTCAACCTGCTTTGACCCCAGGAGCAGCAGAGT
Organism: Malurus melanocephalus; assembly: GCF_030028575.1. Taxonomy (NCBI): domain Eukaryota; kingdom Metazoa; phylum Chordata; class Aves; order Passeriformes; family Maluridae; genus Malurus; species Malurus melanocephalus. The sequence continues at coordinate 68,853 of NW_026624002.1, read as the reverse complement.
GATGGACAACTGCTCCCAGGCTTTGAATTGCATGATCCAAGGTAGAAAAATCCATTTTTACTCCGAAAAAAACATTTCATTTCCTGCCAGTGCCCACAGGGTGGTTTCTTTTATTTGCATTAGCATGAGAAAGTAACTGAAACATTATTTTCACCTACACAATATCAATCATTTAATAACTTCCTGTTCAATGCCTCTTCCAAAAAATCTCAGATCCTGAATCTTGTATTACCTGGTCACASCTATCATGTTTCTTTTAGAAGAATTTGAGTGGATTAATGAGCACCTACCATTTAGTTTTCTGCAGCACCACAATGCTTTTCCTCTGATTTCACATCTCTGCCACTSTAATTCCTTATTTACATTGCTGTGTGCACAGCAGATGTCCTCAGTGATGACTTGATCTCTCCTCCTAAATCTCTGTGCAGGATATGTCAAATTGTATTTTTAAATAGAGATTATCTTGTACTTTCACGGATTGAATTTCATGTTGCTAAGTTACCTATTTTCTCAGGTTTGAGGTTATTGTTTTATTTTTTTTTTACTTCCTTTTGCCTGTTTCATCCTCTCTCCCGATTGACCTACATAATCCTCTGTCATCAGCAGGTTTTGGTGTGCTGCCCTTTCCTCTTTACCAGGTCACCAGAGCATCAAACAGTGCCAGCCCCAGCCCTGGGCTCAGAGCTCACACTGGGATTCTCCTCCCTGTAGTAGTAACTCCTTTGTTTTGTTTTGTTTTGTTTTGATCCCCCAACTGTGGCTGGAGTTTCTTACACATCACATTGCTCACTCTTCTCTCAGGCACAGTTTGGGATTGTTGGGGTGCCCTGTGCTGGGTCAGGAACTCACTGGATGATCCCTGGGGGTCCCACCCAGCTCAGSCTGTTCTGCCATTCCACGATTTTTGAGCAGTTAATTACAGGAAYGATGAACCCTGAAGAGTGTCCTTGACAACCTGAGATCCCGATTTCCCTTCTCGCCTCCCCTGCGCCTCTCGGTGCGAGGATTCAYTGAGGTCACGTTTCTGGTCCCTCTGCCTGCTGGGCACTCACTGCTGGCTGCGAGGGGCTCCTGGGCTTCTCTTCTGGGTTTAATGAGCCATCAGAACCTGCAGAGCTCCCATGAAAACTCCAAACTCCACTTGCCCTGGAGCAGAGCAGCCACAGCTCCTGCTGTTCCTAATGCTGCCCCTGCCCAGGCTCCCCAAAATGCTGCCCCTGCCCAGGATCCCCAAAATGCTGCCCCTGCCCAGGCTCCCCGAGCTTTGCAGATCCACAATTCCACCCTCGGTGACCCGGGGAATGGCCTGGCTGTGACATGACCTGGCTGTGACATGGTCCAGCTCTGGGGCAGGTCCTGGCAGGGATCACCCCTGGTGCCGTGGGATGTCCTGGCTGTGACAGGTCCTGGCAGGGATCACCCCTGGTGCCCTGGTGGTGTCCTGGCTGTGACAGGTCCTGGCAGGGATCACCCCTGGTGCCCTGGTGGTGTCCTGGCTGTGACAGGTCCTGGCAGGGATCACCCCTGGTGGTGTCCTGGCTGTGACAGGTCCTGGCAGGGAGCACCCCTGGTGGTGTCCTGGCTGTGACAGGTCCTGGCAGGGA
>NW_026624002.1:64480-66881 GCF_030028575.1 Malurus melanocephalus | reverse complement strand
AGGGCCGTGAGAGAAGCTGCTTTCCCTGGAGGAGAACACGCAGAAAGCTSAAAGATTGGAAAATCCTGCACTCAAATCCCAGATTACCCAGCTGCCACACTAACCCAGTAGCTGGGAAAGCTGCTCTGGAGCTTCTCCAGCCTGGAAATGGAGAATGGGTTGGAAGGGACCTTAAAGCTCATCCCTGCCTTGGATAGGGACACCTTGCACTGTCCCAGGGTGCTGCAAACCCCACCCAGCCTGGCCTGGGACACTTGGATGGGGCAGGCACAGCTCCTCTGGGCAGCCTGTTCAACCCAGGGTGAAACAGCCTCTTCTTCCCCCCCGGGAGGCTTTGAACCCTCTCACTGATCTGTGCAGGCAATTTGACTCCAAAGGTTCCTGCAGCATTTCAAACCAAATCAGCTTTGAAAAATCAGATTACAGCTGTGTGCAGAGCCCTCCTGGCTGAGCTCCTTGGCCAAGGGCAGCAGCACAGGGTCACTCCATGGCCTGGGGCTCAATAGCTCCATGGGCACAGGGTTTGGATCATGGCACAGCAGCCCTTCCCACTCCTCACTGAGCCATTCCCACTCCTCACTGAGCCCTTCCCATCCTCACTGAGCTCTTTCCATGACCCTGCAGCCTTTTCCTTTCACCTGTTGCTCTGTCTCTTCTCTGGGAAACACGAGCTTTGTTCTGCCAGCTGGGTCAGGGTTTCTGGCTCATCATTTTACTTTTAGGATTTTATTCAATTGTCTTCCAGGGGCTGCTTTTGTTATAAAATCTTTTTTATAATGGATCTTTTCTTTATAATTGGAAAGATTTATTTAGCCAGTGCCTAAAGGGGCTCCAGGAGAGTTGGAGAGGGACTTTGGAAAGGGATGGAGGGACAGGACACAGGGAATGGCTCCCAGTGCCAGAGGGCAGGGATGGATGGGATTTTGGGCAGGAATTGTTCCCTGGGAGGGTCACAGGGTGCCCAGAGGAGCTGTGGCTGCCCCTGGCCCCCATTTCAGCAGTTTCTGTGCTCTGAACTCGTTTGCCAGCTCTGGGTTGGTCTCTCTCTTTACCATCCACGCTGCAAGCTCGACCCACGGTGTCTCTCAGTTGCTCCAGTGCACATCTCCCTGCCCCCAGAATGTTCCTAAAGCTCTCTTGATCTCCCCCAGGGCCATCTTTGCCAGCGGGGACCATGCTGGAGYGCTCACAGCTGATCCCATGAGCTCTGACCCCTCCGGCCGTGCCCTGGTCCAGCGGATGTGGATGGGACAGGAATGGTGTTGATGCCCAGCACTGGCACCCCCGGTGGGTACTGCCCCCTCAGACATCTCCTGGCACTCTGAGCACCCCTCTGCCTGCTTTCTGAAGCACCATTTATGTTTATTCATGTGTGCTGTTTATTTATGGTTGTTGTGTTTATGAGCCAAGGGCCATCCCATTTGCTCCATCCCATTTGCTGTTCACTAACAGAGGTGGGCTGGCATTGAGGAGGAGACTCACAAATGTCACAGAAAGGTCGTTTAAACCACGGTCTTTAATAATGAAAAATCAGGTTTGAAATAATCTGATCCTCATTTTTCCAGGCTGTAGGAACAGCTTTTCMCTAGAGCCTGATGGACATCTCCCAACTGTTTGCATTGGGGAGATTAATCGACTTTCAATTSAAATTCTTGTCTGTTGCTGTGAAATGTCAATTTTTATCTTGATTTAGAGCTGGGCACACACTTACTGAGAAATAAAACACACCGTCACATGGAAATGTGATTTTGGACAGTCCTGGTCAGCCTAAGGAAAGGTTTCTGCTCCCATCAGTGTGCTCCTGCTGCCCAGTTCCTCACAGCTGAATTTAAAGATGATGAGTCAGGCTGAAAATTAACCTTAATTCTGAAATCTAAACCGCAGTGGTTTTGTTGCCACTGTTGAGTCTGTTATTTTTCRAGCTCATTTATAAATTGAATAAATCCCAGAACTGAAAATCTGTTGTAAGAGCGTAGCAATTAAATACTGCCTTTTCCACCCTCAAATCCAGCTGTGTTGTGTGTTGGTGCCGAAGAGGGTTGGAGAGGTGGCATTAAATAGTTATTTAGGGATGTTAATAACATGCTTAAAATGTTTCCATCAAGTGCTTTTGGATGGGGCGATGCCATCTGTGTTACAGTTGATTTGGTTAATTATACAGACATGAATTCCTTGGGAGAAGGGATGGCATTGCTCTAGCAGCTTGTTTGTGAGCAAGAGAACGCAGTGACACGAGATTAAACTCATTAAATTAAGTCTGAAATATATTCCTCGCTAATAGTCCCCCACAAATTATGCTGAGTTGCTCCAGTTTAACAGATAATTTCGATAGGTGTGTTATTGGAGTTTATTGCAGRAACTCCAATGGATTTTTGTACTTGAAATATTGGGGCTTTTCTGA
>NW_026624002.1:61325-63856 GCF_030028575.1 Malurus melanocephalus | reverse complement strand
TTCTAACCATAGTTACCTTCCTATTTCTCACCCAGCTATGGTTTGCACATAAAGGAAAACCCAAAAATCCTGTGTAAAACCTAGGATGGAAAAGCAGAGGATGGGATTTGAGTCCATGGGTGTGGCACAAACAGGAGGCTTCACACACAGGGTGAAAATGTGTAGAGGAGTCTGGAAGTTACAAATGTAGGGATTGCAAAGGGTAAGGGCTGCTCGGGGTTTGTAGACACAATCCACCCATCAATGAGTTAAAACCAGCAGCGGTTGAAGGATTAATCTTTGAGGGAAAGTTCAGGTCAGTCGGGATTTGACATTGTCTGTTACAGCTGGAATTGATCTAATCCTCAGCAAAACTTTGGCCAGACTTCCATCTGCATCGGTGCTGGGTGTTTGGGGGCAGGGGCTGGAATTATGCTGGATTCAAAGCAGGTATTATTTCATCAAAGATAGGTTTCAGAGCTTATTTCACCCTGGGAAGAGTTGATTATTTATTTCCATTATAGGAATGGAGAATTGCTCTGCTCCCCACAGGTAATGGGACACGTTAACTTTGCAGTGAGGGGAACCTGCAGATTCCAAAAGACAGATGTGTCAGCCTCCTTGGAAACCTTGACTTACCCACTCTGATTCTATTTTTTTTTAAAAAAAAAAGAATTTTATCAAATTAGTCTCAATCTAAACAGCAGAGAGAAGAAAGTCCTCAGGGAATATCCAGGGCAGGGAGCGGAGCTGGGAAGGGTCTGGAGCCCCAGGAGRGGCTGAGGGAGCTGGAAAGGGGCTCAGCCTGGAGAAAATGGGGATCATTTGGGACCTTGTGGCTCTGCACAACTCCTGACAGGAGGGGACAGCCGGGGGGGTCGGGACAATCCATGTCTGGCCATGGATTCTCCATCTCTGCTACCCACTCACTCCTTTTTCCATGACATTTCAGATTTTCCTCTCATGATAGTGTTTGTGACAAATGTTTATAGGATCAAAGCCCAAAGCACAAGTCCAGCATGGGACAATTGCATTTTCTTGGCATGAAATCCCTGTTCAGAGGGAAACTCTCTTGCATTGGGGTCTGTAGGCTGGTGCAAACCTAAATGGAACATGGAATCCTAAATGTTACCCCTCTGAGGAAGTGGGAACTCAGCCATAGCCATTATTACATTTTCTTTTTATTATAATATTCTGAGGTGCACCAGAGGCTCAAAAAGGTTTGTTTAAACAAATTAATTGAACGATTTGTCAAAAATAGAGGACACCAGCGCTCACAGGGCTGTGGCAGATGCTGGAAATGTTCCATATTTGTAARAACAGTGTTCTGCTTTCAAATACTGGGTATTATATATTATCCCTGGGTAGAGATTAATTCACTTATTTTTAAGCACGGTGAAACCTTCATTTCAGCAACTACTACCTAGAAAACACATTTCCCAATTAGCCTTGATGTCTGAATTGCGAGTCTGGAGGCAAAGGGAGCGCTGAGCCCTGCTCAAGGCAGCTCTGATGCATTATTGATGCTGCTTTCAATATCAAACATGCCAGGAATCAGGAGCATCATCTATTCTCCCAGCATCAAAAATATGATGACCTTTCTGTTGGGTAAAGGTGATGTGGCTGATAGCTGCCCCTTCTGTATAAGAAGGGAAAGAAAAAGGAAATGTGAATGTTTTCCAGGGAATCCACTCTGGCCAGGCTGTGGGGTGGCTGTTGGGGTTCTGTGCTCACGTTGGCACCTTGGCATTGGCCTCCTGCGCTCCCTGGGTGTCCCCAGAGCCAGGGCAGAGCCCTTTGTGCAGCATCTCTGTGTCCCTCCTGGCTGTTTCTGTGTCAGCACAGCGCTGCTGGCCTGGGGACACTTTTCTGGGGTGTTTTTGTCCCAGTGTTTGTGATAAATGCCCTCTGAAGCCTGGCCTGGCATTTGGCCCYGGTCACAGATGGTTTCTGGTGTGGGGCGTGCTCCAGCAGACACGGCTGTTCCTGCTGCAGGGCCACCCTTGTGGGAGCACAGACTGCCACTGTCACAGCTCCAACAATGCCACTTGTCCCCTGCTCAGGCTCCTGSCTGTCCCTGCTCTGTGCCATTTGCTGTTATTGTCCTGGGAGTGCCAGCCCAGCGGGGGCATCTCTGCCCGTGGGGCACTGCCATAGCCCTGAGCCCTGCTGGGCATGATAGCCCGGGCTGCACTAGCCCTGCTGGGCACCATAGCCCAGGCTGCACTAGCCCTGCTGGCCACCATAGCCCTGCTGGCCACCATAGCCCTGCTGGCCACCATAGCCCTGCTGGCCACCATAGCCCTGCTGGGCACCATAGCCCTGCTGGGCACCATAGCCCGGGCTGCACTAGCCCTGCACTAGCCCTGCTGGCCACCATAGCCCGGGCTGCACTAGCCCTGCTGGGCACCATAGCCCAGGCTGCACTAGCCCTGCTGGGCACCATAGCCCGGGCTGCACTAGCCCTGCTGGCCCCACCATAGCCCAGGCTGCACTAGCCCTGCTGGCCACCATAGCCCGGGCTGCACTAGCCCTGCTGGCCACCATAGCCC
>NW_026624002.1:45512-61052 GCF_030028575.1 Malurus melanocephalus | reverse complement strand
TGGGTTCAGGGAAGGCTCCATCACTGCCCCGCCAGGCTCCTGCCCTGGCACTCCTCAGACAAACACTGCCTGTGCCCTTTGTGCCATGGTTTGGTCATTCCTGGACCATCCTGTGCAGGGCCACGAGCTGGATTTCAATGATCCAAGAACATTCTTGGAATGAATGTGTCAATTCATGCCATTAAGCCTTCATAACATTTCAAAGAAAATTAAAAAGCTGAAACATCAAAAGTATCAGGAGAATGGTTCTAGAAATTGATCTCATACAGAACTCCCACCAATGAACTCTGTACCAGCTGCTGAGGTTTATTTTCTGTAAGCACACAAATGGAAATTCTCGCAGCGCTTGTCTGTCCAAAAGAACCCAAAAGAATCCCGGCTGCAATTCCACTCACAAATGCTGTGCCATTCATGTTATGATTTGTCTGCCGTCCATGTGGAAGCAGTTAAATCTTGTTGGTCGCTGCTTCTCCTTTCCTCAGGTTGTGAACTAACCTGGCTCGCTGCTGCCTCTGCCTTTGGAGGAAATSCTCTAAGAAAATAATTGTAATGTGCACAAAGGCTTCATTTATTGCAGCAGGTAGAACTCTGTGCCTCTGGCTACAGCCTGCCCCATTTTTTATCAATAAAGGAAGAGGGTTTTAAACCTCCATTGGTGTGTTGTGTCTGCTTGCACAAAGCAGCAAGAATCTCAAATGCAAAGAACATCTATTAATGTTATAGATTTTCCAGGCAATATCTTTAAAATTTATTTCTGTTTCTTTGCCCAACCAAAGATGTTTCTTTTTATAGAAACTTCCAGGCTGCGAAGTCAGGCACCAGTCTGAGAAACAGCACAACTGAGACTCTTTGTACCACCTTGGTTTGGACAATTACTATCAGGAATGTTATTTTATTGTCCCACTTGTTTCTCCCTCTGACCCAATGTAGCTGTGTGGTGACTGCTCATCCTGCATGATCTCTCAGACTCTGCCCTGCTCCTCCCAAACTCCAGCCCCTCTCCTGGATGCTCCATATCCTATTTCTATATCCCCAGAGCAGCCGCCTCCCTYGGCTCATTCTCCCTGATAGATTCAGGTTTTTGCTCTCAGAATTCAGATCAGGTTGTTTATTATTTTGTTTATTATTATTCTAGCTGTTGCTATCATTATTCCCATTATTCTGCTGTTGTGGAGGTGTTTTTGCTGCTGTTTTKSTGCTGTTAWTGATTGTTTCTCTCYCCTTGCAGCTGCCCTGCCCCGTTGAGCCCCATCCCTGTCCGGACAGGGCTCTGCTCCGCTGTGCTTTGGCCGAGTCATGAGGGACAAACCGAGCCACTGAAAGTCATCAGCCAAGAACATTGTTACCCACATTAACAGCTTTAGTATTAAAAAGGTTGGAAATATTTTTCCCAAATTGGTGTCCTTTTTAGTGGAATTTTGTAGTATAACCGTCCTGGGATTCCATGATTCTGTGATTCTGTGAAAATAGTTTTCCCAGGGGTTGCTGTCTCCAAAGCTGTGAGAGTGTTGGGGACGGGTGTGTGGATGTCCCTGCTGAATGTCCCCATCCCCTGAACTGTGAATTCCCAATCCACTGCACTGTGTGAATTCCCGATCCCCTGAACTGTGGGAATTTCTAATCCCATGTGAATTCCCCATCCCCTCACTGTGGGAATTCCTGATCCTGTCTGAATTCCATCTTGTGTGAATTCCCGATCCCCTGAACTGTGTGAATTCCTCATCCTGTGTGAATTCCCGATCCTGTATGAATTCCTCATTCCTGATCCTGCGTGAATTCCCAATCCCTGCACTGTGTGATTTCCCCATCCCCTCACTGTGTGAATTCCCGATCCTCTGTAAATTCCCGGTCCTGTATGAATTTCCCATTCCTGATCCTTTGTGAATTCCCCATCCCTGCACTGTGTGATTTCCCCATCTCCTCACTGTGGGAATTCCCGATTCTGTGTGAATTCCTGATCCTGTGTGATTTCCCGATCCCCTGCACTGTGTAATTTCCCCATCTCCTCACTGTGTGAATTCCCGATCCTGTGTGAATTCCCCATTCCCGATTCTGTGTGAATTCCCGATCCTGTATGATTTCCCCATCTCCTCACTGAGGAATTCCCGATCCTGTGTGAATTCCCGATCCCTGCCCTGTGTGATTTCCCCATCTCCTCACTGTGTGAATTCCCGATTCTGTGTGAATTCCCGATCCTGTATGATTTCCCCATCTCCTCACTGTGTGATTTCCCGATCCCGTGTGATTTCCCGATCCTCTGTGGATCCCAGTGCAGATGAAGGGATGGGACCCTCCCTGCCAGGAAGGGGCATCCAGGGGGGTCGGGGTTTGTTCCCAGGGAACGGGGACAGGAGCAGAGGGAACGGCTGCATCACAGGAGATTCAGGTTGGATATCGGGTAAAATATCCAACCAATATCCCACAGCCCTGGCACGGCTCTCAGGGCAGAGGTGAGTCCCCATCCCTCAGGGATTTCACAGCTGTGGGGATGTGGCACTTGGGGACAGGGTCRGTGGTGGCCGTGGCGGTGCTGGGGATGTTGGAGCCCGTGGTCTCAGAGCACTTTCCCAACCAGAGCAAAGCTGTGATCCCACACTAAAACAGGGAATGCAGGGAATGCAGCCCTTGGGCTCTGCCCCGTGCCCCGTGCCCTGGGATGAGTGACAGGGTGCGGTGTGACCCCACTGATGGTGCTGTACCCTGCTCTGTGACCCCTGTGCCCTGCTCTGTGACCCCACTGATGGCCCTGTCCCCTGTTTTGTGACCCCACTGATGGCCCTGTACCCTGCTCTGTGACCCCCCTGTGCCCTGCTCTGTGACCCCACTGATGTCCCTGTGCCCTGTTTTGTGACCCCACTGATGTCCCTGTCCCTGCTCTGTGACCCCACTGATGTCCCTGTGCCCTGTTTTGTGACCCCACTGATGTCCCTGTCCCTGCTCTGTGACCCCACTGATGTCCCTGCTGTGACCCCACTGTGCCCTGCTCTGTGCCCTGCTCTGTGCCCACGCTGTGCCCTGCTCTGTGACCCCACTGTGCCCTGCTCTGTGCCCTGCTCTGTGCCCACGCTGTGCCCTGCTCTGTGACCCCACTGTGCCCTGCTCTGTGCCCTGCTCTGTGCCCACGCTGTGCCCTGCTCTGTGACCCCACTGTGCCCTGCTCTGTGCCCTGCTCTGTGACCCCACTGATGGCCCCTGTGCCCTGTTTTGTGACCCCACTGATGTCCCTGTCCCTGCTCTGTGACCCCACTGATGTCCCTGTCCCCTGCTCTGTGACCCCACTGATGTCCCTGTCCCCTGTTTTGTGACCCCACTGATGTCCCTGTCCCTGCTCTGTCCCTGCAGGCCCCAGAAGATGTAGAGCTGCACAGAACAGCCAGAGCCAGCGGGGCCGGGGCCCTCCTGCGTGGCCACCATGGCCAAGAGGRGCTCCAGCAGCMGGGCCAGGGGGGACAAACCCGACGCCCTGGCTGCCCTGCAGGCTGCCAACGAGGAGCTCAGGGCCAAGCTCACCGACATCCAGATCGAGCTCCAGCAGGAGAAGAGTAAGGTGGGCAGCTCCCCTTCCCTCGAGTGCAACGTGCTGGGATTCAGAACGTTCAGAAATGCCAGAGTTCTCTTTGCTGATTCTTCTCTTTCCTTTTTGCACTAATTTCATTGGGATTTTGAGCTCCTTCAAACTTACCCACACGTACGATACCAGATCTCATTTCTGCCTCCTGTGCTGGTTCCCAAATTCTGAGGAGAGGAGACACAGCTTCTCCCAGAGCCTTGGGGCTGCTGGGGCTGAGCCTCAGCTCTGAGCGCCTCCAGCTCTTCCCCTCCAATCTCAGCAAGATCACAGAACATTTACCTGCTTTTCCCTAATTCCCCAAACCATTTTCTACTGTGAAACTTTGGGGTTTTTTTGGTTCCAGAATAGAAACACGTTACCATGCAGGGACAAAATGATACTCTGCATTTTCCAATGAATTTGCATAATTGTTAAACATTTTAGAGTATGAATCCAGCACACACACACATATATAAATAGAACCTCTGTGAATCCTTTTGCTGTGAAGCAGCATTTGCAGTTTTAAGTCTGAGGACTTGGTTTTCCTTCTCCCTGTCCTTCACAGCCACTTCTGGCCGTGCCTTCTCTAGAGTTTATTCCTGATTTTAAATTGAAACATCATTTGAGCCTTTTGTGGTCAGGTACAGTCAGTTATTTCTGCTGAATAATTCATTGCTTAAAAAGCATCTGGTAAAATGCAGCTGTTTGGGCATCRCAGGAGCTTGCACAGAGATTTTTGTGTCTTGGTTTGTGCCAAAGGGATGCCTTGGCACCTGATTTTCCCCATTTTTGGGGGGGAATGTGCTGTGAGAGCTTCTGCAGAATAAAGTCAGGACTCACAAGATACTGGCTGATTTCTAAATGTGCATTAAACGTGAGTCTGCAGTAAAAAAAAAGTTCTTTGCTACCACCAATTGTAGACACAGACACAGAGCATTGGGGTGTAACACTGTAAAGTCACCTGTACCATTTTTAAATATCATGATACGTATTAATTAGTTGGTTGATTGAAAACATTATACTTTTTGATTTTCCTTACAGGTCAGCAAGTTGGAAAGGGAGAAAAATCAGGAAGTGAAGCAGATCAAGGAGCACGAACAGCATAAAAGTACCGTGGTAGTCACYGAGCTCAAAGTCAAACTTCACGAAGACAAAATGAAAGAGCTCCAAGCTGTTCGAGAAACACTTCTGAGACAGCACGAAGCTGAACTGCTCAGAGTRATTAAAATTAAAGATAATGAAATCCAGAGACTGCAAACCCTGCTCAACGCCRTGCGGGACGGGGCCCCCGACAAGGTGAAAACGGTGCTGCTCAGCGAGGCCAAGGAGGAGGCCAAGAAGGGCTTTGAGGTGGAGAAAATCAAAATGCAGCAGGAAATTTCCGAGCTGAAGGGGGCTAAGAAACAAGTGGAGGAGGCTCTCACCATGGTCATCCAGGCTGACAAAATCAAAGCTGCAGAGATCAGGAGTGTGTACCACCTGCACCAGGAGGAGATCACCAGGATCAAGAGGGAGTGCGAGAGGGAAATCCGCAGGCTGGTACGTGTCGCTCTCTGCTTTGGAATTTATCACCAGGAAATGATCAGTGCTGGGCTCACTGAGTGTGTGAGCATGGCTGTTGAGCACTGCAGCCTGCTCCAGGGCTGGTTTACATTTACTAGGGACGGGTTTTTAACTGGTTTTTAACAGTATTAGGATGTTTTGGAAGAAACTTCTTTCTCCGTGTCAGAGTTGTTGATGTGGTTCACGTTAAAGGTATCAGGAAGGCTCTCAGGSTCCTGGCTGCTCAGGGGAATGCTACAGGGATTGTTTCTGGGGTTCTGCCTCTATTTCCTTCCTGATCCACCTTGGTCCCTCCCTGTCCCTGTCCCTTTGCTAATTACCACAAACATCCCATAGTGAGGCTTTCACAATCCCAAATGCTCTTTTTCTGCCCCACTGAGTCCTACACACCCAGCAGGGTGTTCAGGGCAATTCCTCTCCATCCCCAGGTGGTTTTCCCCAGGACRGGGCTGTTCTGGTGGCCCCATTACCAGACCCCACAGATTCCCCTGAGCAGTGTTTGGGATCTCCTGGCCCTGCTCATGCTCCTCAGAGCTCCTTTGTGCTGCTCAGCTGCCCTCCCCTATCCAACATCTGAGCCTCAGCAGCTCCAAGAGCTTCACCCCTGTGCCTTTGGAGCTTTCCTCCTGTGTGTGTGGGGAGGCTGGAACAGATCCCAGTGTTTGGAAAAGGGGAAACAGTAAACCTGAACTAAACCTGTGGGCCTAAGCCTTGAGGGCTCAGGGGTTATTGTCTGCTGCTCTCCCCGAGCCTCCCTGCCCTCAGGAGCACATCCCTGAGCTGCTGCTGTTCCCAAGGATGTGGGGACACCCTCGTGCTCCCGTGGTGTGTGTTTGGGTCTTGTGTCCATTTTTGTGATGTCACCATCGTTTTGTGTTTGCCATGCTGCTTTACAGCACTCCRTGTCCTGCTACAAACCCATCCAGGGCTCTTCTAAATCATCAGCCCTTAGCTATTATCCAAATGCTGAAAAATACTTCAAAATGCTTCAAAAAGCTTACAGGGCTTTCAAATCAAAGGCAGACAGTGTGCCCATGGTGCAGAGAACACCTGCAGATCCTCAGCTCCAGCATCACCTGAGCTCTGACAGCCCAGGACACTGCAATGGGGTGTCCCCTGCCTTTATTCAGCCACCTCTTCTCTCTGACTTTAGGCTGTTAAGGTTTCCTTACAGTCATTTTATTTTTATGAAGAGGATATTAAAACAATTTATAACCAACTGATCTATTGATGCTGTTCCAATATCCTGCAGTGTAAGTACTTTCTCTGATTGCATCACTGGGGCATTGATTTCATGCATCACAGTGAATGGGGCTAATGGGCACCCTAAATAAACTTCTGCATCACGTGGGAAGTCCCACTAATGGCCTTTAATGTGGGAACTGTAAAATAAATACGGTCTTAGTTATAAGGGATAGAATGGCTTGACAGGATGTTTTCTAAATTGCCTTTGGAAATCAAAGTTTGTTTAAGTTGCTGCTTGAAAGAACCAGTGAAATTTCCTGATGCCATGGTTGTGCCAAGCCCTGCTGGGTGGGGTCAAGCACTGCCAGCTCCACATTCCACCATCAGTTATTTCAGTGGAGCTGGTGGCTCCTGGCACCGTCTGGGGACAGCCCTGATGTTTGGGGGAGAGAATGGTAACAGAATTGGGGTTCACTGACACAGCTTTGGGGTGTTTGATGTGCCTGCATTGACTGCAGATTGTGCCAGGATGAGAGGGAATGGCCTCAGATTGTGACAGGATGAGAGGGAACAGCCTAAAATTGTACCAGGATGAGAGGGAACAGCCTCAGATTGTACCAGGATGAGAGGGAATGGCCTCAGATTGTGCCAGGATGAGAGGGAATGGCCTAAAATTGTGCCAGGATGAGAGGGAATGGCCTCAGATTGTGACAGGATGAGAGGGAACAGCCTAAAATTGTACCAGGATGAGAGGGAACAGCCTCAGATTGTACCAGGATGAGAGGGAATGGCCTCAGATTGTGCCAGGATGAGAGGGAATGGCCTCAAATTGTGCCAGGATGAGAGGGAATAATGGCCTCAAATTGTGCCAGGATGAGAGGGAATGGCCTCAGATTGTGCCAGGGCAGGGTCAGTTTGGACAGCAGCAGGAATTTCCCCATGGAAAGGGTGTCAGGATTGGCAGAGCTGCCCAGGGAGGTTTGCAGTGCCCATCCCTGGAGGAGCCCCAGGAATTCCTGGAGGTGGCACTCAGGGACACGGTGGGGACAGGCACTGCTGGGATTTGATGATTTGTGATTCTGTGATTTCCCAAAGCACCCCCAGCTCTGCCCTGCAGTTTCCAGGTGTGTTCCAGAGGTTCAGCCCATTCCCATGGAGCAGGGCTGAGCGTTTCCCCTCAGGAAACAGGAATTGTGTGTTTTCTGTGTGACTCAGGCTGTTCCAGCCCGGGTGACATTTGGCACACTGTGTTTGTGTCTGTGACACTCCCCAGACGTGGGACTGACCCAGCTGAGCTGTCCCTGCTCAGAGCCCTCCGAGGGCACTGCAGAGATGAAATTCCTGCAGATGGCAACGAGCACGAGCAGCAATGCCTCCTTCGGCATTTGTAATTTTAGCCAACCCTTTTTAAATTCCAATTTGTGCATTTTAAAGCACCTTGAAATAGTGCACGGCTGTGTTTAATTACATTTGTGTGGCAGGAGCACTCCCTGGTTGGGGTGGGCATAGCCAGGAGTGTTCCCCCAGCTTAAATGGCCTTGAAATTTGCTGAGTGGGGACCAAAATTCMATGTGCTAAAGAGCATTTAAATTGTGATTGACTCCAGGTTGGTCAGGAAGGAGAAGCTCTGCCCAGCCATGGCCACTGCAGGCTCCTCACTCCCATCTCTTTTGTCAGGTGACTGAGAAATCAGAAAAAMTGAGGAAATGAGATTTATTAGAGCCTGGGGAGTGGTTCTTTTCAATCCAGAGAAACTTGAGTTGATTATGAATACCAAAAGCTTTGATAACCTGTGACAAAACCTCTGTAATAGCACTGGACTTTGAGAGCTTCACAGCTTCCTCATGGCAGTGCCACCCTGCACCCAAACAGGATGGAGGTTTTGAGCTTCATTCTGAACCTCTGCATTCTCACAGACCCTGAGCTCTCTGCCAGACAGTGGTAAATCAGTGAAAATATCTGATGTAAAGGGTGGGGTCAGATGAAGGGTAGGAAGAGGAATTTTTAAGTATTAATTTTATTAGTGATTGATTTAGTCTCTATCTTCTCCTTTTGATTCCCTKGTGTGGTGAGAAATCCTCCTGTTTGGGATTACAGAGGTGGCTCAGCACCTGAAGGGTGGAGATGCATTCAAGGTGAACGGTTCCTTCTTCCCCCTGTGGATTTATTGGTCATTTGTGATTTGACCCTCATTTACAACGTTATTTACAACACCAGAACCTGGGCTGAAGGATTTTCTTGTTATAAAAGCCAGACAACATCCCTCCTACACTTAGGAGGGTCAGGAATCCTCCTGTTCTGAGTGATTCCTTTGGTGTCTCACAGGCCAGGTTTTAAAAACATTTTTATCTATGGACCTAAACAAGGAGTTATTATTTTCTGGGCTGTAACCACGTTGTTGTTGTGCTGCAGCACAGCTCACACAGGGCTTGGGCTGGGCCTGGGGGTCTCTGGGGGTGTTTGGAGGCTGCTGGCACTGGGTGTGTGTCTCTGTYTCCAGCAGAAGCTCTGGGACACCCGTGCTAAATTCATGGCATTCACACGTGGCACTGGGTGTTACACTGGGGATGGACCCAGATCAGCTCCCAGCCCAAACCTTCCAGGATTCCGGGATTCTGAGGCAATCTGGGGCTGCTCTGAGTGCCAGCAGCCCCAGGACAGGGAGCAGTGGGGTTTGTCCCTGGAGAGGGAGGATGAATGAGCAGGACCTGTGTCCCCTGTGCCCCCGGTGCCCAAAGCCCTCTCTCRGGGTGTCACAGCCCAGGGCCCATCTCCTGTCACCCGGGCACCTCACAGCACCCTGGCARTCCCTCCAGG
This sequence comes from Malurus melanocephalus, assembly GCF_030028575.1. NCBI lineage: Eukaryota > Metazoa > Chordata > Aves > Passeriformes > Maluridae > Malurus > Malurus melanocephalus. The sequence continues at coordinate 51,937 of NW_026624002.1, read as the reverse complement.
CTGGGACAGGGTGTTTTAATTCCATCTCTGAGCGTGGGGAATGCGATGCTGCCCCGGGCAGGGCTGTGCCCCACCTTTGATCGCAGGCTCTGGCAGCTTCAAAAGCCATTTCTGACAGCAGCTGTCCATCTGCAAAAGAACAGCGCAGGGAGAGCTTTCCCAGCCAGGACCCTGCACTAGGGCTGGAAATGATAACTTTGAACAAATCCCGGCTCAAAGCAGCAGCTCCCGGGAGCCGGGGAGCGCAGGAGGAGCGGAGCATCTCCCCGTGCTGCGCTGGTGCTGCTGTCATTGGCACCTGCTGAGCTCGGGGGCTGGTTCTGAACCAGCAGCACATCAATATTCATCCCGGGCGGAATGGCAGCGAGCGGCAGATCGGGTGTTTGCAGGTGGGTGGATGCTGGAGCCGGGCAGGGCGGAGCGGGGAGCGGGGATCAGGGCTGGTCCTGCCCGGGGGCTCCGTGCCCACCGACCCCAGCGCTGCCCGGGACTTCTGGGACCCTGGGCTCTGCCTTCCTTCCTTTCCTTCCCTTCCCTTTTCCTTCCTTTCCTTCCCTTTTCCTTCCTTTCCTTCCCTTTTCCTTCCTTTCCTTCCCTTTTCCTTCCTTTCCTTCCCTTTTCCTTCCTTCCTTGCCTTGGTGTGCTCGGGGACATTCTCCCAGAGATGCTCCCTCCCGTTCGTGCTGTTCCACAGCGAGCTGCAGACACCAAACTGCTGTGCATGGTTCATGTGTGGGAATTCAGGCAGCTGAAGGAAAATGTCAGTTTTTCAGTTTTGCTCGTGTTTCCTTGTGGCTTATGAAGATTATGTTTAAGGATTATTATTTTTTTTTTTTTTCTGGAAAACAAACCATTAGCGAAATGCTGTGAAATGTTTTGTGTTTTTCTCTTTTCTTTGTTCCTCCCAATTTCATGTGTTGCCTTTGTTGTAACGTGTCTTTGTTTCCATATAAATAGGAATCCACTGCCCAATATTCTGCTTATTTTAAACCAATAATCATTTGGTGATGTGTTACCTTTTCATCTGCACATCCATTTAGATGTCTCCTCATTAGGCATTTGGCAGAAAGACCTCAGGTGCTCCGGAGCATCTCTGTCTTTGTTTCATTCAAAGTCAGCACACGCTGCCTTCATGGACATTGCTGTGAGGATCTGTACTCAATGGCACTCAAAATTCCTTTCATTTGCTCCATTTTGCTTTTCTGATCCCTGTGTGCCCTGCCAGCACCTGCCCTGAGTGAGCCACCCTGGCATTTACTGCAAACAAAGTCCTTGGAGCGACTCTTGATTCCCGATGTCATTTTTTTTCCAGGTTTACAGACAAAGCAGAGATAAAATTATTAACACAGCTCTTACAAGGCAAAATGTTCTTATTTCAAGCAGGCCAGGTTTAAAAACTGATCATTGAAATGAAATATCTAAAGTCTCAAAAAGGGATGCCAAAAACCTTGAATTTCTGGTTTTTCACAATGTTTATTATGTATAAGTAAAACCTCATGGAAAAGGAATAATGAAATTGTTCACATGGGACACTTTTGGAAAAAAGACTTTTAAAAATTCACATTACTTCTAGGAATTTTGAAAAATATTTTGAAAAGGATTGAAAAGAATTTAAAGGCTATTGAGGTTTTTCTTTAAAAAGTATTAATCCAAATTTTCCAAAGGTGACATCCAAGCAAAGTGAGTGAACCAATTAAATTGTGATTTGAATGTCAACTTTTAATTTTTTTTAAAGATATTCTGAAACGGTGATAAGATGATGGGCTATTTCCCAAATGTTCCAATGACAGAATTCCTGCTGAAGGAGGGATTTGGTGCTGCGTGGCCCCGGGGGAAGGGCGGCACCGCTGAGGTGTCACAGCCCGATGTCGCTGTCCCTGTCCGGGCTGTGGTGGCAGGGGAGCGGCGCTGTGGCCGTGGGGTGCTCCGGGTGCTGTCCCATCCCGATGTGGCTGTCACAACCGATGTCACTGTCGCAGCCCAATGGTCCCTGTCCCCAGCCCGGTGTCCCTGTCCCCATCCCGATGTCGCTGTCCCTCTGTCGCCCTGGGGCGCTCTGGGTGCTGTCCCCATCCCGATGTTGCTGTCCCCATCCCGATGTGGCTGTCACAACCGATGTCACTGTCGCAGCCCAATGGTCCCTGTCCCCAGCCCGATGTCGATGTCCCTCTCTGGCCGTGGGGCGCTCTGGGCGCTGTCTCAGCCCGATGTCCCTGTCCCATCCCGGTGTCTCTGTCCCCAGCCCGGTGTCGCTGTCCCTGTGTGCCCCTGGGGCGCTCCGGGTGCTGTCCCCATCCCGATGTTGCTGTCCCCATCCCGATGTGGCTGCCCCCATCCCAATGTCGCTGTCCCATCCCGATGTCCCTGTCCCAGCCCAGTGTCACTGTCCCTCTGTCGCCCTGGGGCGCTCCGGGTGCTGTCCCATCCCGATGTCCCTGTCCCATGCCGATGTCTCTGTCTCCATCCCAATGTCTCTGTCCCATCCTGGTGTCCCTGTCCCCATCCTGATGTCTCTGTCCCCATCCTGATGTCCCTGTCCCAGCCCGATGTCCCTGACCCCATCCCGGTGTCCCTGTCCCATCCCGGTGTCCCTGTCCCCATCCCGATGTCCCTGTCCCTCTGCCGCCCTGGGGCGCTCCGGGTATTGTCCCATCCCAATGTCTCTGTCCCATCCCAATGTCTCTGTCCCCATCCCAATGGTCCCTGTCCCAGCCCGATGTCCCTGTCCCATCCCAATGTCCCTGTCCCCATCCCGATGTCCCTGTCCCAGCCCGATGTTGCTGTCCCCATCCCGATGTCTCTGTCCCCATCCTGATGTCTCTGTCCCATCCCGGTGTCCCTGTCCCATCCCGGTGTCCCTGTCCCAGCCCGGTGTCCCTGTCCCCATCCCGGTGTCCCTGTCCCATCCCAATGTCTCTGTCCCCATCCCGGTGTCCCTGTCCCCATCCCGATGTCGCTGTCCCATCCCGATGTCCCTGTCCCATCCCAATGTCTCTGTCCCATCCCGGTGTCCCTGTCCCATCCTGATGTCCCTGTCCCCATCCCGGTGTCCCTGTCCCATCCCAATGTCTCTGTCTCCATCCCAATGTCTCTGTCCCCATCCTGGTGTCCCTGTCTCCAGCCCGGTGTCCCTGTCCCTCTGTCGCCCTGGGGCGCTCCGGGTGCTGTCCCATCCTGATGTCTCTGTCCCCATCCCAATGGTCCCTGTCCCAGCCCGGTGTCGCTGTCCCCATCCCGGTGTCGCTGTCCCCATCCCGATGTCCCTGTCCCTCTGCCGCCCTGGGTCACTCCGGGTGCCGCCGAGCCGCCGCTGCCGCCTGTGTGATTGTGTTCTGTTCTCCTTGTAGATGGAGGAGATTAAGTTTAAGGACAGAGCAGTCTTCGTGCTGGAGAGAGAGTTAGGGGTGCGAGCCGGGCATGCTCAGAGACTGCAGCTCCAAAAGGAGGCTTTAGATGAACAACTGTCCCAGCTCAAAGAGTCTGACCGCCATCTGAGCAGCCCCAAGCGGGAACTTCCTTATGCAAGTGGTGCAGGAGACGCTTCAGATCATTCGGGAAGCCCCGTAAGCACTTTCACGTGGTTTCACCTGAACGAGCGACCAAATGGCACCGAGTGACAGAATCTTGATGAGTGCACCCTGCAGCAAAAGCTGTCCCATGGCTGTGCAGGGGCCCCGAGGCACCCGCTCCTCGCTCTCGTTTTTGTCACACCCAAAACATTGAGATTTGCCATCAAACCTCGCCATGGGAGAGCTTTTGCTTTCTGTCGTTTTGTTTCCCGCTCGGTTTGGTTTGGTTTGGTTTTGTCAGCAAGGTGAAATTCTGCTGTTCTTTCTCTCCTTTCTCCTCTCTGTACCATGTCAGCACCCGCCTTAGTTTGCCAGTTTGACACGATTCTGCCAACAAACGATGCAAATGCATTTCTCACCCAGTGCTGTTTGTGTGCGAGCTCTCGAGGGCGAGCTGGGGCTTGGGGAGCAGATGCACGAGGCCAGTTCCAGAGGRAATGGGGCAGAAAGGGGGTGCAGGGCAGAACAGAAACCCTAACCCTAACCCTGCACCCTCCCAGGGCACCACTCTGCCCTCTGCTCCGTGCCCTCACCATCAGCAGGGCACAAAGTGACCAAAAGGCATCCTAACGTGTTCTCTCCTGTTTGTTCTTTTAATATCCAGAACATTCGATCTGAGTCACCCCTCCACAGTGGCTTTTTCTGTAATTCTGGCACTTCCCTGCTTTGGCCTCCCTTTGCCCAGAAAACCCCTCGGGTAACTGCCCTCGTGCCTCTGACATGTGCAAGGCGTCCTCATTGCTGATCCTCATCAAGATTTCTTTTGCGACAGCCTTGATTGTCTCAGTACAAGTGTAAAATTTATACACTTTGGTGAGCAAACCAATCTATTTTATTCTGTGGCCCAAGCCTCTCCTGCACCTGTTGAATGAGGAACCCTAGACGTCCCAAAAGTGCCACCAGCACTGTGGGCATTAATTTGCCTTTCTAGTTGTACTCAACCTCTGCAAAAGACCAGAACAAGTCACAGAGAAGGGGGAAAGTCTGTCACGTTTGTCAGTAGCTGCTCTCTGATTCTGAGTGAGAACAYGTCTATCTCTATTCGTTTCTAATTTGATTTAAGTATTTTCACTCAGATAAAGTGCTGCCCTGTGGCCTTACCAGTGACCCTTTAGGACCCCATAAGGGCCACAGCTTTGTGGAAGAAGAGCTTATTCAGTGGCACRAGTGCATGGATTTTCCCCATTCAGTAATTCAGTAATTTTAATATCAGTTTCTTAAGAAYGAGTCCTCAGAGAGGGCGATGTGTCTGAAGCTCTCAGTTCAACAGTGGCATCATTGGAACACGGCCTTCAGTTCTGACATTTTCTGTTCTGTTTCCGAGTTTACCATTTGTGACTTTGTATTTGCATATGCATATACATAAATATATATATATATATGCATATGTATACCTCTGCATTTGCATTCTTTGTTACATTTCCACTCCTGACTTGCTGTTGGTCTCATCCTGCAGCTTTCCATGGTCGGTTGGGTTCCRTGGGTTACACTCCACCCGATCACATTTTAAAATGTTTGGATTTGGGATAAGGAAAGGTTAGAGCTTTGACAACGTGCTCTTTCTTGCGTGTACACTTATGAACAGTTATTTGCAGTTGATCTTTGTTTTAGGAACAGCAGTTGGATGAAAAGGATGCCCGGCGCTTCCAGCTGAAAATCGCGGAGCTGAGCGGGATCATCCGGAAGCTGGAGGACAGGAACGCGCTGCTGTCRGAGGAGAGGAACGAGCTGGTGAGGSCACAGGGATGGTGAGGGCTTAGGGACAGGCTGCCTTGTCCCACAAACACCCTGACATTTTCCCCTGAGCTGTTTGAAACCCTGGAGCAGGGRCTRCCTCSTCCCYAGCTCTRTGTTTGGGGCTGRACCACCTCGCTCCCCTCCTGKCTTGTTCAGCAAYRGASTTTTAAAATGGCATTAGCTKRARTTATTTKTATTTMTTTTWAAAAATAAATACATTCCCCACATTGARTGTTTGCTGCACAGGTAGAATATCTCATCAAGTAGGAATGTTCTCCTCCCAGCAGAAAATCCCAAGTGTTTTTGATCAGCCCTGCTTTGCTTCAGGACAAAATGCTGCTTGTGTCTTAGTTAAAGAAAATAGTTAATGCATTTGATGAAAAAGCTCTAGAGGTGTTAATTTTCTCTTTACCTTTCAGTTGAAACGCCTCAGAGAAGCAGAAAGTCAGTATAAGCCCATCTTGGACAAAAACAAACGCCTCAGTAGGAAGAATGAGGAGTTGTCACATGCCTTACGTCGAATGGAAAATAAATTGAAGTTTGTGACACAGGAGAATATCGCCATGGTGAGTGTCCTTGTCCTGGGGATGGTGGGGTTTGGGGCTGGTGGGGCTCAGGGACTCAGGCATCGGCTCAAATTGCAGCTTCCACAGGAAACTGCTCCATTCTGTCAAGGTCCCTTCCACCCCAAACTGATCTGTGATTCTGTGATTCACCTTCAACTTTGCTGCCAGCATCACCCCRTAATCCCTGGCACTGTGCACTTGGGACTGTCCCTTTTCCTGGAGGAGCAGGACCCTCTGGCATGTTTGGAGCCCAAATGTGAGGCTCAGCAAAGGGAGGAGGAGAGCTGAGGACAGCACTAGAGAATGCACCACTGGGAAGGGAAGGGAAGGGCTGGACAATCCTGGGCAAAGCCTCCTGATCATTCCCCTCCTCTGCCCCCTGCTTTTTGGGTTCCAGAGGCAAAGAACTGGAGCCATAAGGAGACCAAGCTCCTTAAATGACCTCGACCACAGCCAGGAAGAGAGAGAAGTGGATTTCCTGAGGCTRCAAGTGATTGAGCAGCAAAACATCATAGATGAGCTCTCCAAGGTAAGACAGAGGGTGCTGCTCTCA
>NW_026624002.1:42456-45170 GCF_030028575.1 Malurus melanocephalus | reverse complement strand
GGAAGCTGGCAGGCATTGCTGTGCTCAGTAGTACCATAAGTACATCTGTGGTGTGGTGTTTGGGAAAACTCTTTCAATCTGCATTGTCCTGGCGTGACAGAAGCGTGTTCCTAGATTTGCTGGTGGCCAGATCTGGGAGCAAAAATATCCGAGCTCCTTCTGCTGGAGACACCATGGGGCTAAAGATTCCTGTGGACAGGGATGCTCTGCACTCCTGGGCTTGGGGTTGTTAACATGTTCTCAGTCCCTGCAGACAGAAAATCTTAATGCTCCTCTAGAAAGTAACTTTTATTTCTTTCCTTTCTTTTTAATCCTGTCTGCTTACTGACATTATTTCATTGTTTTTCATTAGACCCTGGAGACGGCTGGCTATGTGAAGAGTGTCATGGTAAGAGTGACATTAATGCCATCCTCATCTCTGTGTGCTTTAAATTGCTGTTCACAGAAAGCAGGCAGGGTACAACACCACTCATTGTGCTGTCCCCATTGCCAGCAGTGAGTGTTTGATTGTCCCCAGCCACTGCTGCTGGCTTTGGGATTGGTGGCAGCAGCAGTGTCAGTGTCCCCAATGTCAGCCTTGTGCCATGTGGGTAAAATGAAAGGTTTGAGGCCTTCCCCTACAGAAATATCTATTGCCCCTTCTCTGCAATCCTGGGCCTTGCAAGTCCAGAACAGAACWTCTTTCTGAGTACTGTAAAAAATGGACCAAACTCCATAAAAAGGAAGAAATCCTTCCCTGTGAGGGTGGGCAGCCCTGGCACAGGGTGCCCAGAGAAGCTGTGGCTGCCCCTGGATCCCTTTGAGTGTCCAAGGCCAGGCTGGACATTGGGGCTGGGAGCAGCCTGGGACAGTGGGAGGGGTCCCTGTCCAGGTCAGGGCTGATATTTCAGGTCCCTTCCAAGCAGGGATTGATGATTCCAGGATTTCCTCTGACTGGAGAAGTTACTGGCAGCAGTAAATGCTCAAACCTTTCCCAGAGGCACTGGGGACCTGCAGATCCATGGAGAAGGAGCTGAGCTGCACTTGCTGAGTTCAAAGAGCCCCTGAAATGTGAGCAGTGGGGCTGTTGGGTGTGAGCCCCTTGCAGAGCCACCAAGAGCCCCCAGCCAGGCCAGGGCCAGGAATGGAGTGCCACTGTCACCCACAGACACACTGCAAGGGCACAGCCAGCTCTCAGGATAAAGCTTTATTCTAGTTTGCTTTGCATGGGCATAAAGAGCAATTTCTCATGGTCTGTGGCAAACCTGGAAGATGCTGGAGTGACTAACCCATGGCTGGTGACAGTGTGGGACAGTGGCCATGGCTGGTGACAGTGTGGGACAGTGGCCATGGCTGGTGACAGTGTGGGACAGTGGGCAGCAGTGACATCCCTGTCTGCTGCTCCCCAGTGCTGTACTGACATGGTTAATTTAAATAGTCATGGTTAATTTAAATAACTGCTCCCTGAAAACCCCTGACACGTCTCTGGTTCTTGCAGGAACGGGATAAGCTGCTAAGGTTCAGGAAGCAAAGGAAAAAAATGACAAGGATCCCTAAGGTAAAAAACAAAACCTTCTGTAGTGACATGCTGATGGACAATTTTGGGATGCTCAGAGCACCTCAGGGCCATGGGAATGGTCTGAAGAGTCTGCAAATGGGTGCTAAGCTTGAATTTGGGTGATGGTCGTTCAAGGAGTCTCACAGACTGTGTTGGGATATTCAGGAAAAATCTGGGAGGGGCAGGGACCTGTTTGCATTGCACATTCCGAGCCCTTTCCTGCCCTGCATTCACCCTGTGGGACTTGGGTGGGATGTGGTTGTCTTAAGAGGAGACAAATTTTATGAATTTGCACATCTCCAAATGATCTTCTAATGGTGCTGCCTGGAAACATGTGTCTGTTGTAAATAATTCATGATGGAGTTTAGTGCCATGTGAAAATTGCTGGTTAGGGAAGCSAGGGTTAGAGCAGAGGGAAAAGGGAGTGTTGGTTAATGAGGGCTTGGCAGGGTGTGAATGTAAATATTAACACTGCAGTGACACAGAAGGTTTAATGCCATCCACAGATGAAGAATTAGAGKGAGGTTGGAGCTAATGAATCTGTGAATAACTAATTGGGGTCGATGGGAGATAACGCCTGTCATCCTCCCTCCCAACCCAAACCATTCTGGGGTTCTGTGATTCTCCTTCAGAAATTACAAACTGCAAATTAAAACCAAAAGCCAAAATCCTGATATGTTTTTGTAAACCATCAATAAAAAATCTCTTTATATCTATGAAGTTTATCTTCAGCTTTCAAGCATTTACAGTAAATCTTTATTTGCCACCACTGCCCTCATTCTTTAAAAAAAAAAGCAGCTTTGAGTGGAAAACTGCATTTCTTCAAACCATAAACACATTGCTGTGGTGATTGACTTCAAGTTTTCAAGTAAAATACTTTTTGAAAAGTATTTTCAAAATGCTGAAGTTGTGGTGCTGAGAGGAGGGACAACGATTAAAAGATATTTCTGTGCACAGCTCTCCCCTCATGCTGAGGTGAACACTCAAAATAAAAAGGGKGCTCAGCCATAGAGAAATCAGAAGGAAAACGCAGTTAAAAAGGCGGGGTCTGGGAGGCTGCACAGATGGGTCAGTTCAGGGATTCAGACAGTTTTAGGAGCTGTTTGAGCTCTGTCATGGGGTGAGAGATTTTATAAATATGTGTGTGAAGGATTGGGCCAGTTCAGGAAGAGCTGCA
>NW_026624002.1:40178-41786 GCF_030028575.1 Malurus melanocephalus | reverse complement strand
CCTGTTCTCAGAACCCACAGCAGTTCTGGGGTACCAGGGTTGTTTCCTGCCCTCCCTGACCCCTGTCCCTCCTCAGCCCGTGGTGGAGACGTTCTATGGCTACGATGAAGAGGCTTCCCTGGAGTCAGATGGATCCTCCATCTCCTACCAGACCGACCGCACCGACCAGACCCCCTGCACTCCCGAGGATGACCTGGAAGAGGTACTCCCCAAAACCCCTTTTATTCTGGTTTGTAACCTACTGGTTTTTAATGAAAATCCTGTCTGTTCATGAAATTCCTGTCTGTTCTATTCTTTGTCAGTCACCTCAGACAAAATTAAACATTTATGTTCAATTTGACATTGTACATCTGGTCAGCATCTCTAAATCTCAGGTCTCCATCATCCCATGACTTCTGGCCAAGCTGGAAGCATCATACCCTAAGAATATTAAATTTACAGCAAGTTTGTGGATCTAAAAGGACAGAGATTGGACAGCCCTTGGGAGATCTGTGCACTCAGGGCTGGCTGCAGATTTTGGTGGGTGTATTTGCACCAGAGCAGGAAGGTTTGTGTTTGTAGGAGAAGGGAGCATCGCCCTGGAGCTCTGGGGGAAGGCTGGTCCTGGTTGGGTTCTGGAGCTGAGGCTGCTCCAGGGGCTCTGAGAGCACAGCACAGAGTGTAATACAAATTAAAGGGATTATTCCGTGTGTTTGCCAGGGCTTTCCTACAAATACATTCCCCAGCGTGTGAGATCATTGAACCATTACACAGTTCTGGGCTTAACAAGAACCTYGTAATAAACAAAAATCATCCCTGATGCTGTGCAGTGTTTTTGTGGWGCTCTGGCTGCAGGTGTGTGATTAAATCTGCTAAAAGGGACCCTGCAGAATTCCTGACTTACCAGGTGTGTGCTGCCCTGCAGGAAATCTGAATGTGTTTGTGGATGTATGAGCCTGTTTATTTTCCATTCCTATACTGACAGCCTTTCCCTGCTCAGCTCRGGGAAGTTGATGATGCACCCAGCAGTGTAATTCCATTTCATGTTGAGTGAAATATTCCGGTCAGCCCGACATGAAAGCATTCCGTGCTCCATATTGTAAGGAGGGTGAAGAAGATGAAGGGCTCCTTTCATGTTGCTGTCACCACTTCTACAACTATTAACTCTGGATTCGTGTTTTAATAATTGAGYGAGACTGTCAGGCCTGGCTTCCTTTCCAAATTGGAAACCTTTTGTTGTTAGAGAAAGCTGCATTTTCACCTTTAATGTGATGATTTCCCCTGTTACAGTGAGAAAGGGTGATGCAGTCATTAGTGTGCTATATGGAAGGCGAGCTTTTATCTTTCCAAGGCAGGGATTATATTTTTATTTCTATATTGCATTTTCTGGAGGTAAGTGTATGCAAGAGATGTGTAGGGGACGGAGGGGAAGCAGCTTGAGGACATTTAACCAAGATTTTTAGTACCCTGCTTCCAAATTGCATTTCAGAAGTGTACTTTTGGTGCTTTGAACAGAAAACAAACCTAATCCTCTCTTTTTTTTTTTTGGTGTCAGGGCATGGCCAAGGAGGAGACRGAGCTGCGTTTTCGGCAGCTGACGATGGAGTACCAGGCCCTGCAGCGCGCCTA
>NW_026624002.1:35268-38042 GCF_030028575.1 Malurus melanocephalus | reverse complement strand
TGCTCTTGCTGGTAAACAATGTTCTGGGGTTTGTGGGTTTTATGTATTCCTTAAACCAAGAGATTAGCTTMCAAATAAAATTTATTTTGCCTGCTCTGCAGAAATATATAATTTGTACTTGGCAAAACTGAAATTTGATAGTAGACACATAGCTGGAAATAGCCTTTTAATGCAAACAGGTTTTTTTTACCTGAAAGAGTTTTTTAATCACGGAAATGTTCCTATTCCATTTGTGTGCTGCAGATGTGTTAAAATAATACGGACTAGTTTAGCTTAGGAAGTTATTTTAGGAATGGAATTGATTCCACAGGTGTCATTATTGTATCCTCTGTATGTGGGATTCAGTGATGCTGCTGTGCTGTGCTGAACATTGCAGCTTCACCTGCAGCACTGTTCATTTCCTTCCCAAGGACATGAAGTGGATTGAAGAGAAGCAGGCGTTGTACAGAAGAAATCAGGAGCTGGTGGAAAAGGTGCTCAATTTCTCTATTTGTGTTATCTGAAGAGTGTTTGCAGCTTAAGGGGGGCAGAAGGTGCAATGTTCTGATCTGTAGTGCACATTCTGATCTGTATTTCCCTGCTGGAAATAATTTGTGTTTAATATAAGATCCTTATAAACCTGCAGGGAAATGGGTTTGTGGCATCCCCTGTTGCCCTGAGTGTGTCCTGGTGTGAGGCTGCCTGGGGACAGTGGCCCTGGGGACAGTCCTGTGCCCTGGGGACAGTGGCCCTGGGGACAGTCCTGTGGCCTGGGGACAGTGGCCCTGGGGACAGTCCTGTGGCCCTGGGGACAGTCCTGTGGCCCTGGGGACAGTCCTGTGGCTTTGGGGACAGTGGCCCTGGGAACAGTAGTCCCGGGCACATTCCTGTGGCCCTGGGGACAGTGGGGACATTCCTGTGTCCCCCAGAGCTCAGGGAGGGCTCACCCCGGGGCTCCCCCTGCCCAGCCCTGCCCATCCCTGTCCCCATGCCCCGGGTTAGGATTTGCTGTCCCCRCAGAGCTCAGGAGGTGCTGCTTTCTGCATTTCCAGATAAAGCAGATGGAAGCCGAGGAGGCGCGGCTCAAACACGACGTGCAGGACGTGAAGGACCAGAACGAGCTGCTGGAGTTCCGCATCCTGGAGCTGGAGGTGAGCACGGGTGGCAGCGGGGCACAGCGGGGTTGGGATGGGCACAGCGGGGTTGGGATGGGCACAGCGGGGTTGGGATGGGCACCAAGGGTTTGGGATGGGCACAGCGGGGTTGGGATGGGCACAGNCCAGCTCTGCCTGCTCTGGGTGTTCTCAGCTCACCTGGGCAGCTCTGGGAAGGGTTTGCTGAGAATCCACCACTGCTGCAGTTGGGTCCTTTCACCTCTGAGCAGTTTRAGGGAAATCCAGGGGGATTTTTCAATGGGAAATCCTTGAAATTAAGCTCTTTTTCCATAAAGAACTGGGACAGATAGCCTTAAATATATAATGTGTGGTCTTTAATTCCTTCTGGGCTCTGAGAGATTACATGATTCCTCGTGAAATGTTTAGTAGGCTTATAGCTGAGGGTTTTTTTCTATTAATTAAATTGCAAAGTGCCCTGTGCTGTTCTGCCTGCTCATCTGGCTCACACAGACCCATGGTTCAGGGCAGATGGCCTCAAGTGTTGCTTTTATTACGAGTTTGTTGTGTGGAACCAGGATTTAGGGAGGAATTGTTCCCTGTAGGGTGGGCAGCCCTGGCACAGGGTGCCCAGAGAAGCTGTGGCTGCCCCTGGATCCCTTTGAGTGCCCAAGGCCAGGCTGGACATTGGGGCTGGAGCAGCCTGGGACAGTGGGAGGTGTCCCTGCCATGGCAGGGGTGGCACTGGGTGGATTTGGGGTCATTTCCCACCCAAACCATTCCGTGACCCTCAGAAGGGTTGGCAGATGTGCCGTGCCCGCCCTGCAGGGTGAGTGCAGCCAGCAAAGGGACAGATTTGCAATTTTACAGCAGAAATGAACCTGCAGACCTTGGTTTGGTCCCACATCTGCTCTGTGAAGGTGGATCTTAGAGTCCAGGTGTGGTACATGAAAACAAAACTGGCATTGCCACAAGTCAGCTTAACAAAGAACTGCATTGCCACGAGTGTTCCCAGAACAAACATCTGCTCTGAAACATCCRAAAATCACAGCAAAGCAAGGCATGCCCAGCTGGAAAAGTGACCTGGTTGTATTTTTATCCACAGTGAGCCATAGGAGGCACCAGTGCAGGTCAAACACGATCACTTTCGGTGCAAATAACAGATAAATAGCTGTGAAATGGTTCAAGGAAAGAACAGGTTCTGTGAAAGTGTGTAACAAATCTAACAGTGAACGATAATCACATTTATTCTCCAGAAAACGTGTGTAGGAATGTGGTGTCTTTAAATAAGCAATAAGCTTCAGAGAATAAAATGGCACATGTGCATGAAATAGATATGGCACTAAATCACTGATAAGGTTCTGAGACATAGATAAGGACCTTAAAGTGCAAAGATCAATGAAATTTGACAATTTGTAACGTGGGCTCTGTTCTGAGCTTTTTAACGTGCCCCACATTTGAGGGCACCAGGTGTGCCCAGAATTGTCACAATAATTTTCCTTTGTTTCCTGGACAAAGCCTGCCCTGACCAGCTGTGAGCARCCAGCTCTGCTTTGCTGTTTTGTTAATCTTGACTTAAATCTCAAARTCATTAATCCTATCTCCCAGGCTGGATTTGATTCCATTGGATTATTTGAYACTCTGTGCTCAGCTGCAAATTTATTCTGCCAAAGAAGTTTCAAA
>NW_026624002.1:31725-32940 GCF_030028575.1 Malurus melanocephalus | reverse complement strand
GGGGTTGGGATGGGCACAGCGGGGTTGGGATTGGCACAGCGGGGTTTGTGATGGGCACAGTGGGGTTGGGATGGGCACAGCGGGGTTGGGATTGGCACAGCGGGGTTTGTGATGGGCACAGCGGGATTGGGATGGGCACAGCGGGGTTGGGATGGGCACAGAGGGTTTGGGATGGGCACAGCAGGGTTGGGATGGGCACAGCGGGGTTGGGATGGGCACCAAGGGTTTGGGATGGGCACAGCGGGTTTGGGATGGGCACCAAGGATTTGGGATGGGCACAGCGGGTTTGGGATGGGGTCATGGACAGGGCACTCTGCGGGGACTGAGAGAAGAGAAAATCCCAAACACTCGGGTGTCGCTGCTGGCCAAACCGCAACAGAAAAGCATAGATGCAAAACACACAAAAGTGGGTGAAAAAAACTGAAAGAAAGAAGGACTTTATTGTGGGACAAGCTTCTTTTATCCAGTTTAGCAACCAGAGTACACATTTGTGTCAAACATACATTGGTCAAGAGACAGCTGTTTAATTAGTGATCAGAACATAATTGGTGAGTTTGCAAAAGCTACAATATTAGTAATGTTTATAATTTCGAGCCACCTGCATTATCAATTCTGCATTCTAATCTGCTTTTTTCAAGGATGCAGCATTCCTCTTCCATGTGGGCAGCAAACATCACTTTCTTTTCTCAGACTTCAGTCACACACAATAATGGGATGAGTTTCAGAATTAGGGCTTTGGGGCCCCGTTCCCCCACACTGGGGCTGTCAATAGGTTGGGTGGCAGGAGGGTGGAATGGGGTGAGCTTTAACCCCTCCAACCCCAAACCTTGCACATGCTGGGGTGTGGCACTCCAGAGTGGGTGACCAAGGAATTGCTGTCCCTGCAGGAGAGGGAGAGACGTTCCCCTGCCATCAACTTCCACCACGGCCCCTTCACGGAGGGGAAGAGCCCGCTGCAGGTTTACTGCGAGGCTGAAGGTGTCACAGTAAGGGATTCTTCTCCTTTCCTCCCCTCCCTGAGCAAAGCCAGTGCTCTGTGCTCACTCCCTCTTCTTCTTTTCTCTCTTGTCAGGACATAGTGGTAGCAGAGCTGATGAAAAAGTTGGATATTTTAGGGGATAACGCCGTAAGTGTATGTTCCTTTAATAAATTGTGCATGCTTTGGGGAATACCTGTCCTGGTGTGAGCAAAGCTGCTGTGGTTTGGAGCTGCACA
>NW_026624002.1:28286-29838 GCF_030028575.1 Malurus melanocephalus | reverse complement strand
CTCAGTGTTTGTGGGTCTGGAGAGCAGCTGAGCCCCTGAAAATACAGAGCACAGCATCATCTCAGTGTTTGTGGGTCTGGAGAGCAGCTGAGCCCTGAGCAGACACTGCAGCAGGAGGTGACAGCTCCACACCACTGCCACGGTGCTTTATGGGGAATTATTCTGGGCTTTGTCCATGGAAAGGCACAATCCAGCACTGCAGACAGACAGTGCTCAACTCAAAATGTTACTGAACTTCACTGAGTGATGGCAGGAGGGAAGGGCCAGGCTTTGAAATACGTTTTTTTTCCATTACTAATAGATAGAAAAGAAAAACGCAGTGATGTAGAGAATTTTCCTGTTGAGTAGTGCTTGCCATGTGCTGCAACATGCCCAGGTGCCAGGGGAAGCTGAGCTCATGGCTCTGTTCAGGCTGGGCTCTGTTAGGCTGGGCTCTGCTCAGGCTGGGCTCTGCTCAGGTTGGGCTGGTTCTGCTCACGCTGGGCTTTGCTCAGGCTGGGCTCTGTTAGGCTGGGTTCTGCTCAGGCTGGGCTCTGCTCTCTGTTCCCTCAGTGGCTCCAGCAGATCGAAGTGACCGAGTCGGCGCTGCAGCAGAAGATGCTGGACCTGGAGAACGAGAAGGTACTGGGGCAGGAGGGGACACAGGAGGGGGACAGGAGGGGACAGGGAGGGGAAGGGAGGTGACATGGAGGGGACATGGCCCTGGGGCCCTGGTGGTCACTGCCAGCCCTTCCTTGCCCCCCAGGAGCTGTTCAGCAAGCAGAAGGGTTACCTGGATGATGAGCTGGACTTCAGGAAGCAGTCTCTGGACCAGGCTCACAAGGTGAGTGCGGGCTGTGAGTGTCCTGGGTTAGCACACCTGCATTATCTCACCTGGGGCAGGGCTGTGCTCTGTGCCCACATCAGCTTTGGGCAGCACCCAGGGGCTGCACGGGGTGAATTAAATGCATCCTGAGCTAACCACCACTCTCTGGTGAGCAGAATTCCTTGGGTTTGGGTGGCCCTTGCAGSGTCAGGACCTGAACGTTAACTTAACATGAGTTTGAATTCAGCCAAAATTTCAGTAAATAACTGATAAGGAAATGAGGTTTTCAGTAACTTGTTTTACCTTTCCAAAACAGCCATTTTAGCCTGGAAATTTCCTTGGATTTTGAATTACATCCTCTGTAACCTCTGRGATGTGTAGAAATAAAACTGCTTTTAGGTCAGGTTCATCATTAGCTGATCCTAAGGCATTTCACCCGTCTTTTCAGTAATCAGCTGCCTTGTTTCCATCCACGAGAGAAAAGTTCAATATATATTCACAAAAGGCAAACGTTTTATCTCAGTTTAGCTCCTATTTCCAGTTCTGTGTAAACCTAGAGCGCTTTCTGAGGAGCAGTGAGTGTTTATTCCTCCGTTTCTGGATCCTGCTGTCTCTGCACCTTGAGCCATTTGGGGGAGCTTTTGCTCCGCACATTTTCTGTGTGTCAGGGGGATTTTTCAGGCTGATTTTCTCGATGCTGAGCTGTGTCTGGAACCAAGGAGCACAGGAGCCCTTCCCGAGGGCTCA
>NW_026624002.1:25499-26791 GCF_030028575.1 Malurus melanocephalus | reverse complement strand
TGCTGGGAATGCCTTCCCAAGAGGAGGAGAAATGCTGGGAATGCCTTCCCAAGAGAGGAAATGCTGGGAATGCCTTCCCAAGAAGGGAAGAGCTGGGAATGCCATCCCAGGAGGCATTTCCCACTGGTTGTACAAAATGCTGCACACACACAGCAGAGAGCTGTTCCTTCTGGCAGGAGCAGGGACAGAGCTGCCGTGTTCTCTGCTGGATGGCAGGAGAGCTGGGAAAGGGGATGAGAGACTGAAAACTGCATGTAAAGAGTACCTGTAACTCACAAAATGAGCCCTTTATGAGCCTCTTTCCTTTTTACATTTTCCCTTTTCCCTTCTCCCTTCCCCCTTCCTTTGCTTTTCTTCCTTTTTCCTTCTCTCCCCACGGCCATCTCCCATCCCAGGAAGGAGAAGCTGAGTCCCACATGTCTGAGGGGCAGACTGGGCTGGGTCCAGAGTCTGTCCCAGTTCCAGTGCCCCATGGAATGAAGGCAATCTGCAGTATTCTCCCTTTGGATGGAGTTTTCGGGGCTGTCCCATTCAGAAAGCTCAGCACACAACCCCTCCACCGCTCCTGTTGCCTTTCAGGGTCAGMCGTTCCTCACAAACTCCTCACCCGACCAGGGACAAGCTCGAGCTGACAGCTTTATATTGTTTTTGATTAGCAAATTCTGGAATTAGAAGCCATGCTCTATGATGCCCTGCAGCAAGAAGCTGGAGCCAAAATTTCCGAACTTCTTTCAGAAGAGGAGAAGGAGAAGCTGAAGAGCGCCGTGGAGCAATGGAAGCGGCAGGTGATGAGTGAGCTGCGGGAGAGGGACGCCCAAATCCTGCGGGAAAGGATGGAGCTGGTCCAGCACGCACAGCAGGTGGGCACGGGGCAGGCTTTGGGGGCACCTTGTGAGCACAGCCCCACTCCTGGAGCTGCTCCAGGAGTTTCCTGGCCGTGGATAACCCTGCACACAGAGCACCGTGCCTTTCCTGCCTTTGTCACACACAGTGACAGTCACAGAGCACTCACCTACAGCCYCACACCCCGGTTATTCTTGCTAGAAGCACAGCACATAGAATTTATACCCCCCAACTAATGCATCTTCTGGGTACGTCTGTATTTGGTTGGTTAATAAATATCTTTTTATTTGAAATCTGACAGAGAATTAAAGAGCTAGAAGAAAGAATTGAAGCCCAAAAAAGACAAATAAAAGAGTTAGAGGAAAAGGTAAGGTCATGCAGACGGAAGAGCTGCTGTGTGTGCACATGACCATTCTCCATTTCCCCGGGGCCAAGGAAACAACCTCAGA
>NW_026624002.1:21656-23268 GCF_030028575.1 Malurus melanocephalus | reverse complement strand
TGGTCAGGAACAGCAGGGGCTGAGCTGGACTGGCCCCTTAGGCTGAGCCCAGAGCTCAGCAGGGCTGCCTTGCTGTGTTTTTACAATTCAGCTGATGTTTCCCCCCATCATTCCTGAGGCCGTGGCTGTGGCTGGCTGGGCTCAGAGGGGCAGGGGATCATTGTCACCAGTCCAAGGGACACAGGAGCTCTCACAGTGAGCCAAGCTGAGCCCTGAGCCCTTGGRCTTCACTTCACACTCCATATTTCCACTCACCTGAGAGTTTTGTTGCACTCTGTCTGTAACCACAGCTTATTTCTCAGCTAAACACACTGTAAACTCTTAATCTCTTTCTTCTCTTCCATTTTTTCCTTTCTTCCCTCCCCTTTTCAGTTTTTATTTTTGTTTTTATTTTTCTCTTTAGCTTTCATTCTTTGGTCATAGTCCTTCAGGCCACATGCACAAGGTAAGCCCTGGGTCTGCTCTCTCTCCTTCTCATAAAGCATCAGAGCTGCATCAGAGGATTGAAGGGTCTCTGGGCATTCCAGAGAACCCAGAAATGGGAATATCCAATTCCTTAAAAAAATTGTGAAACATGGGCACCAGCAGGCAAAACTTGTCAAACAGAGTTACCTTCTTTAGAGGGAAGAGCAAGGTAAAATTAAGCAGGCTTAAAAGGTAAAATTAAGGAAAGGACAAGGTAAAATTAAGCAGGGGAACTTTAGCAAGCCAGGGAGAACACCCAGTCTGGGTTATTCCTCTTGAGGTTGCTGCAGTGAATCCTTCCTGGAAGATCATGGGAACCCTCAGCCCCTCTCCCCAGGCAGCCAGGGAGCCTGTCCTGCCAACCAGGGTGTTTGGGGGAACAGGGTTTTTATTGGGGTGCGTTCCTCCAGGCACTGTGCCTTTGGGTACTCCCTGAACCCCCTTTTCCCCTGTAAATAGGGGATACATTGCCCTATTGCTGTGTGTGCTGCCAGAAATGAGCACAGCATGGATGACAGAGGGAAACACCAATGGAATATAGCAAAAGCCTTTGTTATCAAAGAACTTTTGTGAGTTATTTTTGCCCAGGTGGGCTTTTCTCTGATTGCTGTCTTTGTGTCTCGTTTCAGCCTCCCGGGGACGCTGCAGCTGCTCCTGCTGCTCCTCACTTGGGGACAGCGCTGCTTCCCGAGCCTGGCACAGAGAGCATGATGGGCACAGGGACCCTGCCCTGCACACTGACCACATCCGGCACAGAGAGCATGACGGGCACAGGGGCACTGTCCAGCACACTGACCATGCCCTGCACACTGACCATGCCCTGCACACTGACCATGCTGGGCACACTGACCATGCTGGGCACACTGACCATCCCTGGCACACTGACCATGCCCTGCACACTGACCATGCCCCACACACTGACCATGCCCTGCACACTGACCATGCCCCACACACTGACCCTGCCCTGCACACTGACCATCCCTGGCACACTGACCATGCCCATCACACTGACCCTGCCCTGCACACTGACCCTGCCCTGCACACTGACCATCCCTGGCACACTGACCATGCCCATCACACTGACCATGCCCTGCACACTGACCATCCCTGGCACACTGACCATGCCCTGCACACTGACCATCCCTGG
>NW_026624002.1:17269-21641 GCF_030028575.1 Malurus melanocephalus | reverse complement strand
GCACACTGACCATGCCCTGCACACTGACCATCCCTGGCACACTGACCATCCCTGGCACACTGACCATGCCCTGCACACTGACCCTGCCCTGCACACTGACCATGCTGGGCACACTGACCATACCCTGCACACTGACCATGCTGGGCACACTGACCATCCCTGGCACACTGACCATGCTGGGCACACTGACCATACCCTGCACACTGACCATGCCTGGCACACTGACCATGCCCTGCACACTGACCACGCTGGGCACACTGACCATGCCCTGCACACTGACCATGCCCCACACACTGACCATGCTGGGCACACTGACCATGCCCCACACACTGACCATGCCTGGCACACTGACCCTGCCCTGCACACTGACCATGCCCTGCACACTGACCCTGCCCTGCACACTGACCATGCCCTGCACACTGACCATGCCCCACACACTGACCATGCTGGGCACACTGACCATGCCCCACACACTGACCATGCCCAGCAAACAGCCCTTGCCCTTCCCACCCC
Organism: Malurus melanocephalus; assembly: GCF_030028575.1. Lineage (NCBI taxonomy): Eukaryota > Metazoa > Chordata > Aves > Passeriformes > Maluridae > Malurus > Malurus melanocephalus. The sequence goes on along the minus strand of NW_026624002.1, from coordinate 21,128 downwards.
TCCACATCCGCCCTGTGCTTCACTGCTGGCCGTGGGAGCTGCAATCTTTGGGACCCTTTCACGGGGGCTGACCCAGCATTTGTGGGGGTCCCGCACCCCTGAAATCCCCGAGGGACGTTTGCAAAGGACACAACTGAGCTGATGAGGAAAGCCAAAACCTCTCCTCCCTCCTCCAGCCACAGGCTCCTCCTGGAGCCCCAGCACCACTGATTGAACAAAACTCTCGAGAAAACCCTGGCAAGCTCCGGGCTCTGTGACAGCAGCACTGTCACTAATTCAGATACTCTGAATTCATTCTGGTTCCCTGCTAAGCAGGTGGCAAATTGCTTCTGTGTAGAAGTGCCCGTGTCCTGTTTGTATTTGTACGTCACACGTTTATATTTGTTATCCATAGTTCTTTAAAAATCTGTATTGAAAGAAGATTTTGGGAAGAGTTCCAGAGGAGTAGCTCATGAAAAGATGAATATGAATGAAAATGAAGTGGTTTATTCCGAGGTATTTCTTTGTTGCACATGGTATTTCCCATCTTTTGTTGAATATCCCTCAAGTCCAGTTTTAGGAAAAAACATAAAGCTACATTCAGGAAATCAAGCTGTAATTTTTTTTTGAATTCTCAGTAAACCATGATGAGAAAAATAACACAATAATTTACAATTGGCTGTCCCRGAACGATGGCAAAAGGCTTAACACTGTCCCAGCAAAAAGTTCAACCTGGAAAAGACTGAACTGAAACAGATTTTTCCTGATCCACGTGCATGGGGCTGGGAGAGGCAGCAAGAGGAAACAGAAGATGTCACCTGGAAAATGTCCTCACCTTGGGGAAAGGGACCACAAATCCCATAGTGCCAGAGCCTGGGATGCTGGCACAGGGACAGAAAAGGAATCCTCTAGAAAAACAGGTGAAGAGGGGGAAAACCAGAAGAAATTCCAGAGTGGGATTGACCACATGGGATCCACAGGGAAGCGGAGAAATCCAGAGCTGTGGGACGAGGACAGGATCGAGATCAGGATCAAGGCCGGGATTGAGACCAGGATCAAGGCCAGGATCAAAGTCAGGATCAAAGCCCTGCACCAGCCACACAACAGTCCCATGTCACCCATTCCCTGCGAGCACAAGCAGCAGAGCTCTGGGCAGGTAAGAAGGGCTGATCAGCTGGAAACCCCTTTAATCTGGGATTCTGTGTGCTCTGGAGGAAATACTGAATTTGGTGTTGAAATTACCAGAGGCTTTATGTGAACATTATTTAATTATTGCTCTTTACTGCAGTAATTTAGGTGTTAAGTTTCAATGGGATATAATAACAAATGCTGACTTTATGTTTTAGATCAGTAGTTACTCTTAAAACAAAATTACTGGGAGGTAATTAAATCCACTGTCAGTTGTGCTTGTTTTAAATACAGGAGAGTAAAATGTTCTTCATTTTTCTTAGAAAAGGCCAACAGAATCAGAAAAGTGTTTTAATTCACAATTTCACTTTTCACACAGCTGAATGTGCTCTGGGGTCATGGGGCAATGCTCTCCCCCAAATTCCAGCCATGGTCACCAGCAGCAAGCCAGTTTGTGGTTCCTGGTGGACACATCTATTTTCAGATCCTCCTCTAACMCTTGTGTTTCTTACAGCAATATAAATTCTTTTTAGAAATGGGTTTAACAGTTTTGATTAGGATATGAACATATTTCCTACTGTAGGCAGCAGTTAGAAGTAGGAGTTTCAGGAGTTCAGAGCTTGGTGTTTTTATKTCAGCACGGATAGCAGGGGTGGTGGGATGGAGGCAGGATCTGTCCTGGGAGCTCKCACCTTGCAGAGAATTCCTTTCCTATAAACGCCTTTGCACATTGATCAGTTGAACAGTAAATGTTGTGTGTTCCTGGAGTACTCCAGCTGTCAGCACAGGGTGGGGGTTTCAGCTTTTCCCTTTGTTCCAGAAAGGATCCGCAGGGAAATGAGGARTTAGTGGAGCTGAAATTCCCGGTGAGGCTCCGTCAGCAGCTCTGTGTGTGTGTTTGTGTGTGCTCAGGAACTCGGGAATGACCTCCTTCACAGGGCACTAATGAGCTCATCATTAGAATGCTAATTGGGAACTCTTTGCTGTGCGGGGTGACCCCAAACATCCTTGTTTAGAGTGAAGTGTGGGGGAAATTCAGGAGGGGAAATCAAGGAGACTCTGATGAGCAAAGGCATTCTTGGAAAGCTCAGAGGGATCGACTAAAAAGCTTTTCCTCCCGTTCACTGAGCTGTAAATCTTGTGGGTTTGTGTCTCTGGGTGAAGAGTGGGGTTGGGATCAGCAATAATGAAAACATTTCCAGCGGGTTAATAATTGTCAATTTGTATAAAAGCGTGCGGTGTCTCCTTGTGCRGTGTTTCTGCTCCGCTGTCTCAGGGGCTCTCACAGACTGAAATGCAAGGAAATGACAATGTCAGTCTGAATTTGTGGACGAGAGGGATGAGATGGGGGCCCTGGGGCAGGGGGAGCGTGGCTGGTGCTGGAGGATGCTCTGAGCACGTCTGGCAGCTCGCTCATCCCCCTGCTCATCCCCCTGCTCTGCCCTGAGCTCTCCAGCTCTGCAGAAGCTGCTCCTTAATGGTTTTKCCAAATCCCACGGGGAAACCCTTTGACACGGACCTGCTGGGATTTTCCTTCTAAGCAGAACATCTGCTCTGTTACAGCGGGGACTTTGGTTTGTGCTTCCCGGGAGGGTTCCGAGGGCAGGACCTGGGGCCAGTCTTTCTTTTATCCTCTCTACAGCTGAAAATCTCCCATTCCTGTGTTGYTGTAGGGATATCACACMSMRCASARWMYCMSARWMYCMSARWMYCMSARWMYCMYARWMYCMSASWSKKKTKKGKTKGAARRGACCWTAAATSCCACCCAGTGCCACCCCTGCYATGGCAGSGACACCTCCCACTGTCCCAGGCTGCTCCAAACCCCRTCCAACCCCCTTGAATGATTTATGTGGATGCTCCTCTTTCTGTGGGATGGAAAGAAGAGCTTTTTTTGGAGTGTAAATTTGTGCAGCAGCAGCAATTTGGGGTCCTGTCTCCTCTCCCCTCAGGATCCCAGTGCTTTCCATCCTCAGCTTGCTCTCAGAAAGAAAACTCTGTTAAACTCTGTACAGAGCTGGGACGGGCAGGATAAAARCCTGCTCCACAAAGCTGGGTTTAAAGATAATCATTCATTTCACCATCAATTACCCAAAGCACTCCTGGGCAGAGCAGGTTCAGTTCTCATCACAGCTGAAGAGTTCTCCCCCTTAATTTGGTTCTTGCTGAGCTCTTGCAAATAATATGGACACGTACTTTTGTAATTTACCCARCTCATTTTTAGCCTGAAGAATTAATTATCTGGAAAATCCATTCTAAATTTAGCTTTTTTAAAAAGAACATTCTTTTTGTGAATTAATGTTTGTGTAAATGGGGGTTGGGGTGCCCGGTGATGTGTCTGCACTTGCAGAAATCCCCGAGAAAGCTCCCCCAGGGAAGGAGAACACGTCCCAGTCACTCACACTGTCCTGTCCTCAATCAGATCTGCAGAGGCAGACGGAGGAAATGCTCTTCTGTCAATGCTTTTTCTGAAGACACATTGCCCCGGGGGGCACTTTGCTCCTTGTTAAAAACAGGGATGTTATGAACACCCCGGGGACGCTGCAAATTGAGGAGAGGAGTGTSAGGATGGCTGTGACAGCGGGGCCAGAGGGACCAGCTCTGCCATGGTCAGAAAGGGATTGGGAAATATTCGCATGTCATCAAATCAAAGCTTTTGTCCCTTCCTTAAATGTACCGGGAGATTGTAAYGGCTGTGAATTCACAAAGTGCCACATTCTGACAGGGCTCTTGTGTCCCAAAAGCCGCCGTGTGA
>NW_026624002.1:11617-14818 GCF_030028575.1 Malurus melanocephalus | reverse complement strand
GGACAGGGACAGGACAGGGACAGGGACAGGGACAGGGACAGGGACAGGGACAGGAGCAGGAGCAGGGACAGGAGCAGGGACAGGAGCAGGGACAGGGACAGGGACAGGGACAGGGACAGGGAGGGCTGTGCCATCCCTGTCCCAGGGGTGCCCGATGCCCTCAGCTCTGGTGCTGCAGGTCCATTCAGAAGGGACAGAGAATCCATTCCTGCCAGGCCTGGGGGAGCTGAAYGGCTGCTTTGTCTGAGCTCTCCCAGCAGCCTCTCGAACATTCCTGSTCCCAGCTGTCCCTGACACCTCCCAGCCCCAGGATTTATGTCCTGGGGGCGTTCCAGCCCTTCCAGCTGCACAGCAGATGGGTGTCTGTGCCCCACCAGGGATTCCAGCCACCAACCCTCAAAGGGTTAACTCATAATGACATTTATAAMATCCCCATTTTGGAAAATATAGAAGACGAATATTTTCAAGGAGAATCCCAGAACAGTTTGGGATTTTAGAAACAGTTTGGAAGAGACCTCAAAGCTCACCCAGTCCTATCTCTGCCATGGCAGGGACACCTTCCACTGTCCCAGGCTGCTCCAAGTCCCATCCAACCTGGCCTTGGACACTCCCAGGTTTGGGGCACCCACAGCTTCTCTTTCCTCTCTCATTTTCTTTAGGTGGAAAACAAATTGACACTATTTATATATGTAAATATTAGCGATACTGTCTGTTATTTTATAGAAAACACAACATGTACAATATTTTGTAGCTAGGATAGCATATGTTCCATCATCATAATGACTTGCTTCCAATAGTTTACTCTTTAAAAAGCATTCCAATGTGATTTACCAAGTACATGACAAAGATATGTAAAGGTATCATGTTCATTGATAAATAATTTCATTCATGTCCCCCAGTGCAGCACCCTCAGTCATTAGAGGGTGTTCACAGCAATTCACCTAAATGGGGTTTCTGAAGGGCAGAACASTTTTCAGTGCAGAATCAGATGTTTTTGTCAATACAATGTAGGGTTAAAATAGGTGTATTTAACCTGTTCCAGTGGCAGCACAAGAACCATGGCCATGCTGCCACGTGCTGCTTTTTGTCTGGTGTAGGAGTCATAAAATACTCTCAGTTATTAAAACTCTTACATTTTATTACACACTGCTTCAAAATCCAGTGTGAGAAGAAAATGCTCTGGGCTTCTGTGCACATACATACGTGTGTGTAAAATGAGTGGTATCAAGATTTTTTCACAAGTAAATGATTTGTAATGGAAGGAAACAGCTTTTGAAAGCCCTGCTCTKAAGCCCCGAGGGTTTTGTGCCGTGGCAGAAGCGGTTTGTGTGTCACAGTCCCTCATCTCCGTGCGGGGAGGATGGGCAGAGCTGACTGAGTGCTCGCAGCCAGGGCCAAAAGCTCAGCCTGCTGAGCTGACTGAGGGCCAAAAGCTCAGCTTGCCCTGTTTTGGACTGCTCATGGCCCGAGAATGTGCAGGAAAGGGAGCAGGAGTGGCAAAACTCAGCCGTGTAGGTTGTTTGGGCAGAACAGACTGGCAGTGGCAGTGATGCCCAACATCCCCAGCCCAGCCCCAGCCTCCCCAGAGATGCTGAAAAGCTTCAGGGGGCCCAGGAACAGCGTTTCAGATTCCAGCTGTGAATATTCATGAAGTGAAATGTGCTTTGGTAGTTCCTCTGCGCCATGTGCTCTCAGCGTTTGTCACATAAATGGATGTGGGGCTGGGGATGTTCCTGACATTTGTAAATTGGACTGGTTTAAGGCAGGAAAACCCCAGAATGTTCCAAATCAGTATAGACAAAGAACAAAATACACCATGGACATATTCACTGAGATGTCCTGCAAAACAGTGCTCTTAATTCTTAAAAATGAAGAATTTAGTAAGGAATTAAGTGGACAGTGAGGAATTGCTGAATTGCTGAGATTGTCAGGGCTAGTGGCCCATCCTCTGGCCACAAAACCCCTGGGACTGTGACCTGAAATGCARTCAAGAATCTGAATTTTTGCATTTCTGCATTCCCACGAGGGGCTTGTGGGKTCCCAGTGAGGATGGGATCCAGCCCTGAGGTTGTGGTGTTCGTGCAAGGGCTGTCTGATCCACTCTGTCCCATTGCATGGATCCCAGGACATTGATTTATTGTCCCACTGACAGCTTGCAGGCTGGGTCCCAAACTGGATTCTAGGCTGAGTCCCAAGCTGGGTTCCAAGCTGGGTTCCAAGCTGGGTTCCAAGCTGGGTTCTAAGCTGGATTCAGGTTTAGCAGGTGATGAATAATCTCAGCTCATCCAGGCAGACTCATCCAGAGGAGAGAGGGGTGAACGGCCTCATTACACCTCCAGCCTCGCTTTGCCTGGTTGGTAACTCTGCTCAAGGGATTCGGGAGGTGTCAACTTGGCCAGTCCAAGTCGTGCCTGGTGGTTTTGGTGCCTTTTCCCTACTCCCTGAACATGTCCCACCTTTTCCCAGCAGTGCAGGACGCTGCCAGTGCCTCCCTCAGCCATGTGGGTATATATAAATATATCCCTTGTGATGTATATAAATATACATATATACATATATAAATAAGCATATAGCTAAAGATAAATATATAAATATGTATCTCCTTCCATGGCAGCCTTGGTGAGAGGCTGATGAAGGTGATCATTCATCAGGGACTGTAGTGACAGCACAASGAGCAATGGGCTCCAACTGACACAGGGGAAATTCAGCTTTGGAATATGGAAGAAATCCTTCCCTGTAGGGTGGGCAGCCCTGGCACAGGGTGCCCAGAGAAGCTGTGGCTGCCCCTGGATCCCTTTGAGTGCCCAAGGCCAGGCTGGACATTGGGGCTGGGAGCAGCCTGGGACAGTGGGAGGTGTCCCTGCCATGGCAGGGGTGGCACTGAGTGGGATTTGGGGTCAAAACTTCCAACCCGAACCATTCTCAGATTTTGATTTCTTTCTCACATGAAATTTGCTCCACAATCTTTGAGGAACTGCATTCCTGCGTTGTTCTATTCAGCAAAGCTGCTGTTTTCCACAAGCCRTGAACGCTCAGATGCACAAATATCAGTGCTCCATCAGTTACCATTTTTGAAATGCTTTTGTCCCATTTTTTCAGCTTTCTGGAGCGATTGCCTGTCGCTGGCAGGAGGCGGCGGGGTGAGGGAATGGTAACGGTGCCTTTGGCCGGGGGCTCGCAGCCGCAGACAGCCGCGGGCAT
>NW_026624002.1:4902-11057 GCF_030028575.1 Malurus melanocephalus | reverse complement strand
AGCGCTGTGACGGGCAGGGCGGTGAAGCAAAGCGGCGTCTGGAAAATCACGTGTTACCCACTCTCCGCTTCTTTTCTGTCATTTACTGCTCGGTCTCTTTTCAGGAATCGGTTCTGAGAATTCTYGGGGTGGTGTCCCCCTGTCTCAGGGCTTTAGGGGGGACAAAGAGCCGCCYGACCTGCAGGAGCGGCTCTGGTGGGGCTGTCCCTGCCCCCGTTAGAACGAGCTGAGGTTTAAGGTCCCTTCAGACACAAAGCCTGGGATTCTCTGCTCTGCCGGCCCGGTGGGATGGAAGGGTTAACCCTGTGCTAGGAGAGGGGATTCTGCTGCTGCTGCTGAGATSGGGGGAGAAGAGACGTGGAACAGGGGATGGAGAAGGGACAGCGAGTGGGGGTTGTATCCTTTGTAGCCATGGGCTGAGGTGTGCCCCAGAAATTGCCCTTGAGACGGGCACTGCGGGGTGGCGGGGTGTGAAATGCAGAACACGGACACAGATCCAAGCAGGGGGCACGGGAAGGGTCGGGGCAGCTGCAGCAGCCCCCTCCCACCTCTGGGAGACACAGAGGTGCTGTCTCTGCTCCCCTGAGGAGGTGGAATTTGGCCCTGTGGTTTTTAACTCATCYTCTCAGAGTTTGTCAGATGAGGCAGTTTTTAAATTCATCATTCATCACTATCATCGCTGTATTGTGTTACCCAAAACTGTTAGGGGAGTATTGCTTAATGAAAATGAATGATTTGATGTATGGCACCGCCTAGAGAAAACAGTACATTTACCATTTAATAAACTATATATTTTTTTCAGGGAAAAAACTGGCTAAGCCTACTGCAACTTAGACTCAACTGAGAGCTGCTTAACACAACCCAACACAGCCTATGGGATGGAAATGCAGAGCTTGGGACTAAAAATCCCATGGGGGAGAGAGACCCCCAGGTGTAGTTAAACCTTGTGTTTGTTTTATTCTCTAGATACCTGCACCACTGGAGTTTATTAAGCTGTGAAGAAAACCCCGTGATACTGAAATTCCTTTTCCTGCACTCGTACATCAACTGTGTTTGAACCCAGGACAGGGAGCTCAGCTGCAGAAACAGAAGTGAGTTGATCAGAGAAGTCTCATATTTCTACTGAAGGGATGTGACATTTTAAGGCCAAGGTTGTGGATTTTTTATCAGCATATAACTGTATCATGGAATTGATTTAACAAGCTCCAATTCTACCAGATACCAATGCAAGTGCTGGGATTCTGGGATGAGCTGCAGTTTTGCTTCTGCGTTTCACACCTAAAATGGGTCTGTTTTGAGTGCTACTGAAATACTTCATGTCTTAAAATACTGTATTTACTGGAAGCCCTGCAGGTGGAGGTTGAGGTGACAAAGGGCAGGTTAGAGGTGGCTCGAGTCCATCTCAGGGCTCTTCATTCAGGATGTGCTCTTGCCTGGTGTGTGTGTCTCCAATATTGGTTCTGTTTTCTGATTAACTTCCTTAATCCCGGGGCTTTTAAGTACAAATCCAGCTGTACAGGACAGGTCTGTGTGTAAATAAGGGATTGTGCTTATCTATATGCCACTATAAATATGTAAGAAGTGTTGTACATAGGAAAGAAGAAATGGCTCCAAGAATGTTTTCAGAACTGTTCCCTTGGTTTAAATGCCCAGCCAGGAGATTGCCATCCCTGTGCCCTCATTTCCCGGGAAGGGATCCGCAGGCTCTGGTCACTGCCCGCTCCCTCGGGGTCTGTGCGGGGTTTGTGGGTGGCTTGGGGCCAGGCTGAGCTGAGCTGAGCTGAGCTGAGCTGAGCTGAGCTGTGCCAGGTCTCAGTGCCACCTCCTCACTCTGCTCCTGTGCATCTTTCACCAACGCATTTCGGAGCCCCAGGACAGCTCTGGGGCAGTGCCCCAATCCCTCGGTGCCCGGTGTGGGGTGCAGCAGCAGCAGAAGGGGGTGCCACCCCCACCCCAAACCCAGCACCSTGTGTGCATCAGGCCWGGACTCCTTGTTCAARCTGCTGGAGGATGTGGCTGTTCTCTCCAGTATTCTGCTCTGTAATATCTGTAGCCTTCAGTGATTCCTTGAGTGCCTTAYGTGGCTTGTGGACAGAATTCCTGACCAGGAAGAGGAAATGCCCCTGGACTGAGGCGGCTCCTTCGCACCCCTGTGCCCCTGGCCCTTGCTGGCAGCACAGGAGGGGATTTAGCTTCGACTCAGGAAATCGCCGTGTGAATATGTGTATTAAACCCTGTATGATGTTCTGTACAGTTTATAAAAAGGGACTATTGTAAACTTTATGCAAAAGGTAACGCAGAGAAGATGGAGGGTTTTGGTCCACTGGCTGGTGTGCCATGGCCCGTGTCCTCTAACCTAACTCCAGAATCATATCCAAAATACAGAACGTTGGGTTCGGTGCCGTGACAGCAACTGACAGCCCAAAACCAGGGGCTGGAGCGATTGATTAGAGAATTTTACAGATATTTTTGTATTGTGATTCCTATGATATATATCGAGATACTTTCTATTCCTTTGTAAAATACATAAATTATTGTCAACTTTTAATTAAAAAGATCTGTTTTAAACCTTCAAATTAGATGCATTGGTTTGGGGTTGAGGGGATGGGGAAGCTGGACTGTGATTCCAGCCCCGGGAGATGCCCGGCAGGGCTCGGGGGGCGTTCACCCGATCCCCGGGGCAGCCAACCCCGCGCTGTCTCTGCCACCGCAGASGCTGGGAGATGTCACCTCCCGGTCGTGTGTGGGGATGGGCACGGGTGGATGGGCACGGAGGGGCGGGGGGTCCTTGGGCGGCTCTTAACTGGCGCTGGGCTCTGCTGCCCAGGGCGAGCGCTGCGGGATCGCGGCGGCAGCGGCAGCAGCAGCTCAGGGGTGCCGGGCCCATGTCGGGGCGGCAGGAGGAGGCTCTGCCCGCCTGCTTTGCGGGGCTGGGGGCGGGCAGCCCGCGGCCGCGGCAGAAGCGCGGCGGGATGTTCTGCAGCGTGGAGGATGCCTTTGACAACAAAACGCTCAACTTCGCCTCGCTCGCTGCCTCCGGAACGGGGACGCCCGTCGGGAGCCGCCGGCGCGACAGCCACCCGGGACGGAGTCCCGACAGGGGACCGAGCCCCGACAGCGACACCGGCCCCAGCCCCGGCCCCGGTCCCTGTCCCAGCCCCGCCGCGGCCGCGCCGCCCCCGAGAGCCGCCGCTCCGGCAGAGCTGCCCGACGGCTGCCGGCAGGTAACGGGACCGCACCGGGACAGGGCCGGGGGCTCTCCCGGACACAGCCGGGCCGAGACCGCGCCGGGAGGGCAAGCGGGCCCCCCTCCGTCTGTCCTCATCCCATCCCATCCTATCCCGTCCCTTCCCTTCAGTTCCGTTACGTCCCGTCCCAATGTATCCTGTCCCGTCTCTTCCCGTCCCATCCCGTCCCATCCCGCCCGGTGTCCGCGCTATCCCCGCCCCGGGAGCGGCGCTGGCACCGTCCCTTTGGAGCGGGTTCGAGCCGGGCACGGGCCGAGGGCCCCGCTTTTCTCTGGGGGACACGCCTGTCACCAGCCCCGCTCCGCTGGCCCCGTTCTGTCCCCGCCGGATCGGCTGTGTGGCGGCGCCGGGAGCGCGGGGGACGGGCGGGGGCGCGCACGCAGGCGGGGACGCGCAGCGCCGGGCGCGGGGACGCGCTCAGCCCCGCACACACGAGCGGAGGTGGCGGAGATGTCGCTGCAGGGCAGGAAGAGCGTGACCCGCGCCACGGTGAGGGCTCCCTGCGGCCGAGGGCTGCGGGACGGCGGGGGCTGCGGGCTGGGGCCGGGCCGGGGGTGTCCCCGGGCGGGGAGGGGGCGGTCTGGCACAGCCGGGAGCGCCGCGGGTCCCGTTCGCCCCGAGTCCCGGTCCTGCCCGCCCGGGGTGCTCGCCCGGCGCTGCCGAACCGCTGTCCCTGTCCCTGTCCCCTGTCCCTGTCCCTGCCCGGTCCGCCCAGCGCCCCCCGCTCCGCTCCGCTCCTCTCCGCTCCTTTGTTGCGCGGCCCGGCCGGAGCCCGGCGGTCCCGGCGCTTTGTCCGGCGCTGCCCGGGGGGACAAAGGCGGGTGTTCTCCTCACCCCGCCGTACCCCCGGCTGCCCTTTGGCTGGGGCGAGAGATGCGCTCCGAGGCCGCTTTTATCGCGGGATGGGCTGGGGAGTGTGAGAGCGCCTTCCAGCCGTGTTCCTGCCCCCCGCCCCAGCTTTGGGGTCCCCCCCGTCCTCCCCGGTGCCCCCGCGGCTCCCCCGGCGCTCCCCGGCCGGGCTGCGTGGGAAGGGATTCCCTTCTGCCACCGCCAGCGCTTCCCAGCAGGAGCCGGGACAAATCCCTCGATAGCGATGCCTTGTGTTTTGGTTTTTCTGCTTTTGCTGGCTCGTGGCAGAAATGGATTGGAAAATCCCGGTGGGTGCGGGAGCGGGGACCAGACGCGTTACTGGGCTGCGGAAACAGAGAGTGGGTGTGGGGGGCTGGAGCTGGGGTGGGGATGGGGTGACGATGAGGGTGAGGATGAGGATGGGGTAAGAATGGGGATGGGGTGAAGATGGGCCCCACAAGGGGAGGGGCCGTCAGGCTCTCCCGTGGAGCAGCAGCACTGAGGCTTCTTTTGATTGATGTTATGGGACAAGGGAAAACAATAAAGACACAAYAAATCCTTGACAGTTCAAAGAAAAAGGAATGCAGTTCTTTAATTTTCCTTTTATTTTCCAGCGATGCTCTTTTAAACAAGCCCCAGAATGTTTCTAGGCAGTTTTGCCTCCGTACCCAGAGCTTTGTGGTGCAGCATCTCCAGGCTGTGCTGCCACGTGCTCGCCCGTCCCTCGGTGGTTTTGTGCCCAGGCCGTGCTCTTTGTGTTGCCCATTTCAGCATTGGTAATAATTTTTCAAGCAGCACCAGAGAGCAGGAAAGGAATCCTCTGAAATTAGGCTGCAGCTTCACATAGACATCAGTGTTGCTGCTTCCTAAATTTTCTAGTTAAAGATTCTGGGTAAAGATTSTGCAAATCTGACAACTGTGCCAGTGTCTGGCTTTGAAGTGAGGCAAGTCCTCGAGGCTTTATCTGCCTCTGMCGAGACTGTGAAAACTAATGAATGGCAATAAATTACCAGGTTAATGAGATGCAGTGAGCAGGCTCGTGAGCTGAGGGAGGAGGCAGGAGCTCAGCTCAGCCCTCGGAGCTGGGGGGTCCCAGGGCTGCTTCTCCAAATGAAGCTGTAGAATAATCTGAATAGTCACTGAACTTGTGTGATTGGACGAAAAATACTAAGTCCTGAGATTTAATTAAAGCTTGGAATGAGTAAAATGGAATCTAAATAAAATAAAATAATCTAAAAAGTACGTGGTTTTTTTCCCATTAGAGTGACCAGCTTCTAATCAAAGGAGGAAAAATTGTCAATGATGACCAGTCATTTTATGCAGACGTTTATGTGGAGGACGGTTTAATAAAGTAAGTTAAAAATTTATGTTTGGTAATGTAATTYCTTAGAATGATACAGTGYMATGGGATTTGAACAAGGTTCCTTCMYATCATTTTWATCTTGGAAATCYATTCYYTTTTCAAAAAACAAAGGCAGCATTTTAGAGTGGTGTCAACAAAGAGCTGCACTGGTGTAGTTCTGCGCTGGAAAGTCTTGCTGAGCACCAGCAGCCTGGGGAGAAGCAGCAGAGGTTGTTTGGGTATCCTTAATTCAAAGTTGTTGCCAATTAAGAGCTCTTGATTTCCTTTCCAGGCAAATTGGAGAAAACCTGCTGGTTCCCRGTGGCACAAGAACGATCGATGCGTACGGGCAGCTGGTGATGCCGGGGGGCATCGATGTCCACACGCGGCTGCGGGCGCCCGGCATGGGCATGAGCCCGGCYGACGGCTTCTTCCAGGGCACCAAGGCAGCGCTGGCAGGAGGCACCACCATGATCAGTAAGAGGGACACATCCCACAGCTCTGAGTGTTCTAGAATGCACCGTGCCTTGAGACACTGCAGGGGGATTTATTTACCTCTGTAGCACAGAAGTGTCTCCAGTTTCTGCTGCAGAAATCGAAGCGTCACAAAGAGAATTAAAGGCGTTTTCGTCCCTTGTTGCACAGAGATACTAAAAATACACACGTACATCAAAAATACATCTGCTCTTGCCTTCCCTCATCAGAGAACAAACACA
>NW_026624002.1:0-1148 GCF_030028575.1 Malurus melanocephalus | reverse complement strand
CACTGTCCCAGGCTGCTCCCAGCCCCAATGTCCAGCCTGGCCTTGGGCACTCAAAGGGATCCAGGGGCAGCCACAGCTTCTCTGGGCACCCTGTGCCAGGGCTGCCCACCCTACAGGGAACAATTCCTGCCCAAAATCCCATCCATCCCTGCCCTCTGGCACTGGGAGCCATTCCCTGGCTCCTGTCCCTCCATCCCTTGTCCAAATTTGAGGATGAACCATAGCCTGAAGCCAGCCTGGGAGCAAGGCAGCTGAGTGTGCATTTGGAGCCAGTCACAGAGGGCACCTAAACCCAGACTTGAACCACAGGGGTTTCTTCTTTTGGTTCAGGTGCACCAAAAAGTACGGGTTTATTGTGCTTCACAACTCCCAAACTTTGGGGTCAGTGCTTGTGGGGACATTTCCCATTCCAGCCCATGGCTTTGCTTTGCTTCCAGATTAACCCTCATCCAGCTCGTACCAGGTCAGTGAGTTCTCAGAGGCACAAAGCCACATTTTCTTTTCCCAAGAACGTCATTTTCTTTCTTTCCCCAAGGTGTGAACTCCTTCCTGGTGTTCATGGCTTACAAGGACAAGCTGCAGTGCACCGATGGCCAGGTAGGACAGCAGCAGGGAGGGCAGGCACACGCTGAGCCCGAGCAGGGCTGGTGACGGGGCTGACAGCGGGCACTGCTGTGTCTTGGCAGATGTACGAGATCTTCTGCACCCTCCGGGAGCTGGGGGCCATCGCCCAAGTGCACGCGGAGAACGGGGACATCATCGAGGAGGTGCTGTGTGTCACTGAGACCCGGGGTGACCAGGGCATGGGGAGGAGAATCCCTGTCCCATCCCTGTCCCTGCCCTTCCCCTGTCCCATCCCTGTCCCATCCCTGTCCCTGCCCCTGCCACTGCCCTGTCCCTGTCCCTGTCCCTGCCCCTGCCCTGTCGCTGTCCCATCCCTGTCCCTGCCCCTGCCCCTGTTCCTGTCCCTGTCCCATCCCTGTTCCTGTCCCTGTCCCATCCCTGTCCCTGTCCCTGTTCCTGTCCCTGTCCCATCCCTGTCCCTGTCCCTGTCCCTGTCCCTGTCCCTGTCCCTGTCCTGTCCCTGCCCTGTCCCTACCCCTGCAGGGTGTCCCAAAGCCTTGGAGGGAAGGGGCTCGTGGGACCCA
>NW_026624001.1:228979-229511 GCF_030028575.1 Malurus melanocephalus | reverse complement strand
AGGTGATACCTGGCTGGTGGCCTCCTGCTCCTGACACCTGAGGCCAGCAAGAGGAGCTGCCATGGACTGCGTGGCTCCTGTAACCCGGTGCAGCTCCATTGCAGGTGCTGCTCCATTGCAGGTGCAGCTCCATTGCAGGTGCTGCTCCATTGCAGGTTCTGCTCCATTGCAGGTGCAGCTCCATTGCAGGTGCTGCTCCATTGCAGGTTCTGCTCCATTGCAGGTGCAGCTCCCATCACCAGGTGCAGCTCCATTGCAGGTGCAGCTCCATTGCTGGTGCAGCTCCATTGCAGGTGCAGCTCCATTGCAGGTGCTGCTCCATTGCAGGTGCAGCTCCCATTGCAGGTGCAGCTCCCATTGCAGTGCAGCTCCCATTGCAGGTGCAGCTCCCATTGCAGTGCAGCTCCCATTGCAGGTGCAGCTCCATTGCAGGTTCTGCTCCATTGCAGGTGCTGCTCCATTGCAGGTTCAGCTCCATTGCAGGTGCAGCTCCCATCACCACCTCCCATTGCAGGTGCAACTCCATTGCAGG
>NW_026624001.1:213909-228753 GCF_030028575.1 Malurus melanocephalus | reverse complement strand
CCATTGCAGGTGCTGCTCCATTGCAGGTGCAGCTCCACTGCAGGTGCTGCTCCATTGCAGGTTCTGCTCCATTGCAGGTGCAGCTCCCATTGCAGGTTCTGCTCCATTGCAGGTTCAGGTCCCATTGCAGATGCAGCTCCATTGCAGGTGCTGCTCCATTGCAGGTGCTGCTCCATTGCAGGTGCTGCTCCATTGCAGGTGCAGCTCCATTGCAGGTGCTGCTCCTATCATCATCTCCCATTGCAGGTGCAGCTCCATTGCAGGTGAAGCTCCACACTTTGCATCTCAGAGCAGGGAGAGGGCCTAATATTTGCAATTGGGCTGCTCGACTGTGTGTAACAAAACTACAAAGTGCATGTGCTGCTCCATTGCAGGTGCTGCTCCATTGCAGGTTCAGCTCCATTGCAGGTGCAGCTCCCATTGCAGGTGCAGCTCCATTGCAGGTTCTGCTCCCATTGCAGGTGAAGCTCCCATCACCACCTCCCATCACCACCTCCCATTGCAGGTGAAGCTCCACACTTTGCACCCCAGAGCAGGCAGAGGGCCTAATACTTGCAATTGGGCTGCTAGACTTTGTGTAACAAAGCTACAAAGTGTGCAAATTTTAGCCCTAATGTAATGTTCAAGCATTTGAAGCCTCCCCTTGGGAAAGGCTCCCTGCTYACCTCTCCCTGCACAGCCTATAGGTCCAGAGGGATRCAGCTCTTGTGGAAGCTGGACTGTGTGGGAACAGTTGGCCTTGCACTTCCAGCAGCCTATCTTAGCAAATTGCTCAGTGAATAATCACTGTGAACATTAAAGACWGCCACAATGCTATATGAGAAGATTTTCAAAGGTGAAAATGCTGCCAATTGAAATAAAGTGAGCTTCAGSTATGTAGAACTGAATCTGCAACAGGGCTTTTCTTACAGAGAATTATTTTTTTCCCTCAGTCTGGTAGTTTGAAATGTTCCAGATTTCATTTCAGGGAAACATTCATTAARCAGTCATAGCTGGGTATCTGTTAGGTGGTTGGTGAAACAAAGTTTATTAACTGATCCRTATCCAGAAATGTTATTAAAATCCAAGAATTCTATGTAATATTGTATTGCTCAGATACCAGATATTGCTAGGCTCAAACATTTTAATACAGGGTAAGCCTTCCAAAATCACGGTTATTCTCTTAAGTAGAAATTGCCATAAGAATACTCAGCAGCTGCTATAAAAATAATGTGAAAATAGCAATTTGTGATTTTTGGTTGGGAAAAAAAAAGTTGATCCAACTTTTATCATTTCAGGAATTAGATATTTCCCAAAACTTTTTTTTTATTATTTTTTTTTATTTTTTTTTTTTCCATTTTCAATCTTCTTATACTGGCTTCCTATCATACAATGAATTCTTAGCTTGAAGATATAAGACAAAATTGGTAATATCCCCTGTGTTACTGCTGCAAATCAAATGTTTGTAAGCAACAGCAAATAATCCCACTGAAGTGCAGGAGGACAAGGAAATTTGCTGGAATATTGCTTTGCACTTTTTGTAACCACCAGCTCCTGTACAAAGCCGAGCACTGAAAATTAGCCTACTGTCCTTTGTGAAAGTCACTTAAAAGAAATTTCTGGAAGTACAGAATGAAGCATCAACATTTAGAATTTTAAAAACTGCTAGTAAAGGGAATAAGAACGCATCTCTCTGCTGGATCAGAGCCTTGACTTGCAAATGGATCCATTCAGCCGTTTGCATGAATCCAGGAAGGGATCTCAGTTCAAGGATTTCTTAGGAAGCCTCCATTAGACCTAAGAAGGGCTTTGAAAACTTATTTTTAGACAGTAAAGGACAGAMGTGATCAGCAGAATGATGGAGTCTGACCTCCTGCATAATCCTGCACCTCCTCCACAGCAGGACATGAGCTGCTTTTTGTAATGAGATGAAGTGAAGCCAAAATTTGGAGCACTGGTTGTTGCGTCTGTTTGAGTTGCCGTGTTGGGTGTATGCCTCCCTGGATTTGAAAAATGACCCTGCAAAACTTAAGAGTAGCTTGATACATTAAATTTCTCTCCCAGGACAGTATAACAGACATTTCTAAGCCTGACACACTCTGTGTGGCAAAGGGAAAAAAACCACATTTAGTTTTATCGCCGACGTTAGTGCTGGGTCTCRGAACAGTCACGGTGGGTGAGAGAGGATCTTTGGCCAGGGCTCTACAAACACAGCAGGCACTGAGAAGCCTGTAGTCCAAAGGCAGGCAGAGGCATAGTGTTGATATCCACAACTAATTTTAGAATAGCTGGATCAGGCACTGGAAGTAATAGAAATACTGCTAAAGCACTGAACTGAGCTGCTTCTATTTTATATTATTGCTAAATGTGAAAGAGCACTAAAACGTTTCAGGAGCTGGTATAGAGACAGGAATCTATATATACAGCACATTGTTAAAAAAAGGGGGAAAGTTGAAAGTAAAATGATTTCCCCTTTTGTCAAAACTTAGTCACAAACCTATGCTTAAGAAAGTGACCTTAGTGTGATGWCAGGTTCCAGAAGGACCTGGACTGCAGCCAACTTACAGAGAGAGATCACTGGAAGATTTGGAAATCATTCTGGATGGTGTGACCAGAATTTGCTGAGGAAARGAATTCAATCCAGACTGGCACTTTCAGAGAGATAAACAGAGCTCCTGTATGGGAACATTACTAAGGATCCAAAACCCAAGAGAGAAAGACAGCAGAGGCAGATAACTTTAATCTCTAGAAAGGAAGGTAGTTCAGAAAAATTACATACACATGCACATATCTAGCATGAAACAACAATGACAGTTTCTTAAGTGCATTGTGTAAGAAGAGACCCCACAGCTGTGGCAAAGGTGGATATGCTTTATGAAGGAATTCATTGTGTTCTCCCCAAATTTTAGGGTGATAGAGGGTTGTTTAGTCGCTAGCAGCAATGTGTCTGGGGTTTCTCAGTTCTGGGACTGGTGGACATTCCCTCACAGTCACAGAAAGAAAAAGGAGACTGCTGCTCCCTGATGCTGCCACAGAGTACAGAGTGGGTGTAGCTGCAGAGCAGAGGCAGAGTCATGCTTGGCAGCTTCTCTCCCGAGGTGTTGGGGAAGAGCCTGTGCTTCCAGATATGCTGAGAAAAGGGCAGAGGATACAGATAATTGGTTAAATGCTTCTGCAGTCTATTTCTCAGCAGATTAAAAAAAAATGGACTTCTTGCCTCCATAGAATTTACAAGTTCATTATTTTGTGGCTCATTCATATTCCATTGTTGTACTGAATGTATTATTGTTGTGGAATGAATTGATCTAATGGGGACAGTTTTCTTACTATCATGTTTTACACAGCTGTGAAAAGCAGGGGAAAAAACAACATATGAAAATATTATAATGAACTGATTCRTGCAAACTCTGTTTTTGCACTAAAACTGAAGCAAGTTCTGTGTCTTGGCCTGCTCTGTTAAAAACATTTCCAAGGCCTCCTTATGCACCTAAGCTCAAAATCAGCATCTAAGTTCCAATTACAACTCAGCACTATGAGGAAAYGAAGGATCTGCTGTGACTGTGATACTGCTTCTCTTCTCCACTCTGTGATTAATTACTTTTTCAGAGAAATCCTTTTTCCTTCCCTCTCCCCTTCCATTCCCTGCTAATTTTCCAAGAGATATCCTGGAATTTCCTCCTCTATCCCTTTGTTTTTCCATGCATACAGTTACTAAGATGGTAGTTCAGCAGTGATCCTTACCCCGTGACTTGCTAGTCTTGTCTTCTTTCCAGGATAAAATTTCCTCCCATCTCTGATTCTTTCAATGGATGTCGAGTTCAATACAGTTCATATATTTGTCTACAAACTTTTCTACTGCTTTCTTAAATGATCAAACACCACCACCACACCACCCACAGCATTCAAAGTGAAAAAATGATCCAGAGCCCATTCCTATCCCTCATAAATTTCTATGCAACACTGGCAACAAAAAAACCATCATGAAGCTGACCTCCCTGTATCAGATCCAGAGTTTGTTAAATCTCTCTCAATCTTAACAGATTGCATCTCAAATTCTTCCAAAACAACAGATGAATTTGAAAGAACCATRGCTTAATAGTCAGTATTCTTCCCAGCTCCATTTTCAGGTAGGATGAATTTAAAACACTGGAGGAGAACCTGGTAAATATTCTCTAGCAGCTTTATTTTTTAATGATGTCTCCACAGTTTTACACCTTTTCTATTAAATTTGTGCTAGTAATTAAGGAATGGTGCTTGTGCAAATTATTTAAGTAATTGAGTTAGTGAACTGAGGTTACTCTACAGTTAATGAGTTAAAATTTCTGGCCCCCGTATATGGTATTTAATCCTGTGAGTAGTCATTTTGAGGTTGTTACTGCCTGCACCAGTCCCTTAAGGTAGCTTTGATGCACATATTTTGTCTTGAAATGACCCACCCTTAACTCACAAAGTACTCTCCTAAGTGATGAAAAGTGTTGAGGTGTTTGTGTAACTTTTATTTAGGTTTTGAATTATAACAACACTTGAACAGGGGAGCTTTTCATTGGCCAAACTGTCATTGAAAACATACTTGTACCATCAATGTGATGCTTAAGAAGAMCTTATACTGTTGACCTGATGTCAGCTCTTGTGGGTTGAAGCTTTTTTTTTTTTTTTTTAATAGGAGTTTTGAGACGATTGGATATAAAACCATTTTAAAGATGCAATTGGTGGTTCAGCTATGGCCTTCCAACAGATTTCCTCTRCTTGAACTGCTTTAAAAATCTTGCTATTTCAAATAATCTAAATTGAAATTCACTCAACAGCTTTTTTAAAGAATAAATGAAGGGCCACATCAGAGAGGAGAGGCTTAAGCAAGGAAGTCATGTCAGTCCTCCAGCCTGTAAAACATTTTCCACAGGAGCAACTGCAAAGTATGGATCAATGCAGACAGCAGGGAAAGCCTTTTTTGCCTCTGGGATAGCAGTGGCAGAGCCTGGAACAGGATTCCACACCCCTCTTCACTGAAGGCCACATCTCTGGTCAGAAAGAGACATTTGAAAAGCCTTTTTTTGCCTTGGGGCTTTTGTGACCAAAAGCTGGAAGAAGGCTTTCCATGGCAGAAGCCCCCACAGCTGCTTGGGAATGGGAATGGTTCCTGCTTGGGACACTGAGGTAGGTGTTTTAGGCTGCTGCTGGTGTTTGTCCACACACTGGATCCTGATTTCTTGACCTCAGACCTGATTACTTATTACTTATTTAGGATTGTTTARCCTGGAGGATCCAGGGGGACCTTATAGCAGCCTTTCAGTACCTAAAGTGAACCTCTTAAAAAGGAGGGAGAGGAGTGTTTTAATGAGCATGTGCTGATAGGACAACGGGTAATGTTTTTAAAATTAGGATGGATAATTTACTTTAGCTATAAGGAAGAAATATTTTATAATGAGAGTGACTGAAACAGATTGCTCAGAGATTCTGTATCTGTGGAAATATTCATGATCTGTTTGCAGGAGGGTTGGACGTGGTGATTTTTGAAAGATCCATTCCAACTCAAAGTATTATATGATTYTGTGATTACAGACTTGCCTGTTCTGTGATCCTACACAATATGTCTTACACACACTGGGCTCTTGCTGCTGATTGCCTTTGCCAGCTTTGTCACCAGACTTGGCTTCAAGCTTGCTTTTTCTCATGGAACTGCTCCCTCTTGCTGCTTCTTGACATAGTAGGACCAGAGATAATCCTGGTACATCCAGGTAGGATRCAATTATGGCAGCACTTCCCTCCAAATCCCTGTGAGTGAAGTTGACAGATGCCAAAATTCTCATCCTCTTAGGGCAGCTCATTGATTATGCTATTTCCAAGTCTRAAAAGTACAGGAAGAAAATCAGAGACCCTGTCCTTTGACAAACTTGGCAAAGACCAGTGGAAAAAACTACTTGTKGCTTGCTTAGGCATTCCTTGATTTTTGCTTGCTGGATTCCATTAGTAATCCATATTACTATGGATTACTAAGGGAGTACCCATTCCATGGGTAATCCATCAGTGGCTTTTCAAAAYTGAATTTGGAAGTCTTTGTCAGGATGCCCTGTAAACCAAAAAAAAATCTAAGTAGATTAAAAAAAAATTACAAAAATAAGAGAAATACCCATAGGCCCACTTCAGGTAATCATGGAATCAATCCCCAGTAGCAGAGGAGGGAAAGAGAATTCTGCACTTGTGTGGCTTCTTAAACGCTTTGCCTGTTCAGTCATCATGGACCATTCATCATGAACCACCCAACACTGGAAATAGACTGCTAAACTTTGATCTCACTGAATTAATCTGTTCTAATGCCATTATCATGCACTGTTCTTTGATGTGGTTAATATTCTGGGATGGTAGAATGATAGTCTTCTGCTTGTGAATTTGGAAGGCACTGACACACGGCGTAGGAGCTGCTCCATTTCTGGCTTTGTTTAAGTCATTTGATTCCACTTAAATACTTAATTGCTGAGACCAATGTAGAAATGCTGCTGGCTCTTCCCTCACCTGAGTTTTTGCAAAAAGTCAGCAGGGCCTGACAAGTTCTTGTGGGGAACAGCAGGGGATTAGGTGAGCATGTACTTAGCACAAGTTACTTTCTGCTTCAGGTACYATGTAAAAGGTTGCTGACCTCTTGTTCACGGAATTTTGGCCCACTTCACCCTCCCAGGAAACCTGTAGCTTCTGGTCACAAGAGCTCTGTGTGTTCATTCCTTTCCTCCATGTGGTGAAAGTGGGCTGGAAAGTAGGGGGGGTTAGAAAATAAAGGTGGCTCTTTTTTTACCCTTCTTTGCATACTTACAACGGTATATAAAGATTGCACAGTGGCAAAAATAGCTAAATTTCAAGTTATTATTGAATAAATTTCAACTCATGGTATTTCAAGTGGCGCTGAAATACCATGAGTGCCAAAAGAAAACTGAGAGTCAAGCACTAGTTATGTGTGTTGTAAGGGTCAGTCATTGTGGATGTCATAGGCCATGTACCCCTCAGCCACACTCCCCAGTTACTACAAAAATGACTGGTCCCCTCTCTTGCATTTTTAAACTACGTTTTATATTCTAAAAATGGCTCGTGTGAGATCCTGCCATGGCTCAGCGCCTTAAATAGTAGCCATTAARAAAGGACATGGAAAGATTGAATCCTTGCTGGGAGATAAAAGTCATGATCCATCAAATTAGAAATGTGCTGGCAAAACATCTTGTTTTCTTGGTGTATGTGATAAGGCCATAGTCAGTCACTTAATAATAACAGCRTAAGAGCATGAAAACTGTTGAAGATGTACCCTAGTGTTGTTTTGGCTGAGAAATATAACTTCTGCTTTCAAGTGTATCCCTCTCTCACTAGAGACTGATCTTTTTTCACCAGAGAGATAAATGCACATGCATCTTTACATGTACATTTGCACGCCGTACAGCATTTTTGCTGTAGAAAGTTAGAAAATTTTCTTTGCAACGTAATACAACATTTATTGCAGCCTCTCCTTTTCYGTCATGCTTTTCATTGATTACTGTAAGGGTTTTGTGAAATGGGACATCAAATGGAAGCCATGTCACCCGTGCTGTCCCTCTCTTTGCAAGCTAATCAACGTAGGCTAGAAAAAGTCAAAGGCCTGAAAACAATCAAAATGTAAATAACTGGGGCTGCCCAGAACAGTTGTTGCTGTACATGCTAAGCAMCAGGAGCAGGTATTGCTGTCTGAATATCTAAGTTGCCTTAGCAGGTATTCTAAGGCCATTAAAGACACTCTATCAAACCTCTGATTGGTTGTAGGTTGGTTTGGCTTTGTTTGTTTTTTATTTTTTATTTTTTTTTAATTACTGGTCTTCCATCTTCTTAGCGTGTATTAGAATTAAAATGTATGTGTGTGTGTATGTATATATATATATATATATGATTTGAAAACTACACAGCTTAGAAACACAGGTTATTTTGCCCTATTACCATCTGGTTGGTCTCACTAAAGTTAATATAGCTATGCTTGTCTACTACAGGCAAGAAGTTGGAGAAAGCAGCTTGGTCTTATTTGCAATTTTTTTTTCTATGCAAAAATATGAAGATTAGAAGATAGCATTTCTTTCCTACTTTTGTTAAATGACCTTTCAAGTTCAGACTTAATCTATTGGCTGCTATGCTTAAAAGAAATAGTACTAAAATACACACGAAGCTGGTTGCATAAGCCAGTTCTGCTTTTATGCTACAGACATTAGTCTTTCCTGTGGTTTGCTCAATTCTCTTCATAGATTTATAAAGATATATGGGGATCATTTCTTCACAGTGTGAGGATATTGATGAGTACAGTCAGCTTTATTCTTCAAGTCACAAGGGGCAAGAGTAGCAGTGCAGTACCAATCTGTAGTTCTTAATCTTCATCCACAAATGGCAGTGCTCTGCTCACCAATACATGGCCAAGGAATCTTTTTGCCATTAAAAGTTCCCATTAAAAGTACCCTACTTCAGACAGCGTGTGGAACCACAGGAAARGAGCTTTTCACCATGAGGGTGATCAAACACTGGCACAGATTGCTCAGGAAGGTTGTTAAGTCTCCATTCTTGTGTCCTTGAGGATAATCTAAAGTTTTTCTGGACAAGTTCCTTGGCAGCCAGCGTGATGGTGGCCATGCTTGAGCAGAGAAGGTTGCATAAGGTAACCTTCAGAGGTGCCTTCCTACCTCAGACATTCTGTGATTTGGTCATTCTGTAACACTGGAAAAAAAAAAAAAAAGGGCTTTTCAATTTGTTTTTATTTCACTTCAAAGTGAAATTTGGAAATGTGTGGGTGTTTGTGTGAAAGTTGGATGTCAGCATCATTGTTTGCTGGGTTTTAGAAAGGAAGGCAGAGAATTTGCCTGGCCACATATAGTGAGATTTAGTCCAGATCAAGAAGGAAGATATTTATATTTTGGTCAGCACGGTCAACAAGAGTGCAACAGGAGTGATTTAGGTCTCTGCAGAGTAGAATTCCTTGGGGCAGTGAATTGGGTCCCTCTGCAGAGGTCACTGAGCACAGCAGAAGCAGAGGTACCACCACACCCCCAGTCTTGTGGTTCTAGCTCAGTCCCAGTCTAAGCATCTCATTAAACCTGGTGTTTTGGTTTGARTGAATTTAAATGGGAGTAAAATATTTTTAAGTTTTAGCAAATTTTTTTCTTTTTTTTACTCGGGTTTTAGAGACAATTTTTTTTACAGAGAAGAAAGTGAAAAGGGAAAAAAAAACCCTATTTATTTAAAATTATAAAAACAAAAAGAAAAACCTGTGGAATCAGCTGTTAGATCTTAAAGCCTTTTATTTTTCTCCTGGGAGTAGCTTCCCCTCCGGGGCCCCCAGAGGGATTGGACAGTCTCTCTCTCCAGTGGTTCACTGAAGGATCTTTTTTGCCTGTCGTGCTACGGGAAAAATCTTCTAATTTTCAGATGACGAAAAAGAAAAAAATCGAGAAAAAACAAGTCTAAAGAAAGGGAGAAAAAAAACTGTCCCAGAGAGCAGACAGCTTCTTTTTTTACTCCTGATCCTGAGCCTCCCTGGAAGGGAAAAAAAAAAAAAAAAAGTGTGTTTTGTCTCTTTCTTTTCCATTGTCCTTGAAGGGAGGAACATCACTAAACAAACCAGAGCAGTCTCGACTAATGTATAGTTACAGAAGGTTTGTTTAACTTTTTCCTAACATAAGTAGATGATAGGAATACAATACTCAGCTAACCTAGGACACCTGGGAAACTTAGAGACTGGAAAATGTATCTCCTCAAAGTGAAACCTGGCTAAAGTGGGGAGAGTGACAGGAAGGGTCTTCTTGTAAAAATATATAAATATCCAGGGGTTTTGATTACTCAACGGACTGTGTTTTTACCTTTTCAGACATCAACTTTAGCAGCAAATTGTACTCTGTGCATTATATGTACAAAGATTTAATCAAATAGATGGATTTTACTTGCTACTGATGTGAGCAAYGTGTTGGATAACTTCCAGTTATCCAGAATCCTGTACCTGCTGGTTCTTTGGGTTTATCAGCCTCACTCACAAGTATCCAGCATGAAAAATGGACATTTCCAAGTATGCAGCACTATTATGTACGAGCATCAACAATAATAATAATCTGATGGTTTGCCTTTATTGAAGTGTACAGGTTTTATTTTTTGTCTCATTTCTTGGTGGTGCTGGCTTGGCTATGAAGAGATACCTTCATCTACATGAGGAATAAACTTCAGTTCTTTAATATTGCAGCAGAAAGCTGTTAATGTTTTCCTCCACTATCAAGGAGGTGATTTCTGCATTAAAACTCATGAAAATGTGTGGAAGTTACCTCAGTTTCCCTGACTGCTTTAAGTGATGAAAGCACATGTGGGATGTACATATTTGTCTCTCTAGKGAGAGATATTTATCTCTAGTGAGAGATATGAGTAAATGAACTGTAGTGATCTAAGATAGGACTGAGGAGAGCTCGGGGTCAGATATTAACTATTAAAACTTCACATAGCACCAGAGAAAAGAGCCTCTGCTAGGCTGGTCACCAAATCCCAACTGGTTTGTTGTCTGTTCCAAGCATCTCAGAGAGACAACTGTTCTCATATGTGCTGTTAGACTTCTCCAACTCAGAGATTATTTTTGTGGGGGGTGGCTTTGAAAACCAAGCAGATGAGGTGTATATTCCATCTGGTCAGACAAGCTTCTTGATGACAAAATCATATGCTTRTCAGTAATCTGGGTTAGTAAAAATGGTCTGTTTCACTTAGTCCTTCGTTTGGGAAGTGTCTCACATTCTTGTACTTTCCTTTTGCAAGATCAGGGTGGAGATAGAAAGGAAGGAAGAAGAGGTGGCTCTGGAAAGTGCTTGAGGATTCCAGGAAACTGGTAGGCTGGACTTGTTAATGCTTGTGGAATGATTTTTGACTCAGGCTTTCAAATGAAAAAAAATGAGATATTAGAAAGATGATAGTCTTTTATCTGCTGAGGAAGATGGATTGGTATGACTTAAGATGTCATGTGTATGAATGGATGCTATAAAGGGATCATTCTAATGACATACTGTAAAAGACAACTGTCAGGAATAAATTATTCTTCTCTTCTGATGATATTGATGATAATGCACTCAAATTCCCCRTGACACATTTCCTCACCTAAAGTTAAAAGCTTTTCCTAAAATGTTTAATGGGYGCAAAGGTCTTTGTTGTGCATTTCCAGCTCCATGAAAAACATCAGGTAGTGCCTTACATAAGAGCAATTTTGCCTGCAATTAGTATGTTTGCATTCAAGTACACAGGCTTTGATTAAGCAAAGGCAAGTACTTAAGTGCATGTGTAAGTGCCTTTCAGCAGCAGAGCGGTGAAACTGAAATTCAAAGGAAGAAAGCCTGAGTTCGAAAGTAACAGGGCTGATAAGAAAAGTGGTTCTGAGCAGCTGAGCAGATCAGGGCTCCATCAGGATGGAGATGAGCTGGATGTGGCTACTGCCAGGGATTCCTGTGCAAAAGTCACATCCTGCCCATGTGGCCTGAGACCTGTACTATGCTGTGCTTGTTCTAGGAGCAGCACTGGGAACTGAGAGAAAGAAAAAAACACAAAATGCCAAAACCAGGGACCTGTCTGCAGGTGTTGACCATCAGTGGTCTTAAGAAACTGGAGGAAGAAACTCCTCCACCTTCAGGATGGAGGAGGCTGACACTACTCCTCCTCCCTGAACTGCCCGTGACTCGCATGCAAAGTGATTTGCAAGTGGCTCAGTGCAGCTACAGAGGGAATATTGTGAATATTGTGAATATTGTGAATATCGTGTCTGTCTGTGGGCACCCATCCAGTTGGAGGAGTCAACAAGCCTTCATGCTTGGGGAAAGGACACGACAGGGTGGTCATGGTTGACCTCTGATGGGACATCACTGCGAGACTGGGCTTCATGGGAAACCCCCACTGGGAAAGAGAAACTGAGGAACGTGGTGTGAAACCTTAACCATGGAGTGTTAGAATGAGTTAAACCGCTTCAGCCTCCCATGGACCCATGCCTCACTGGAGGAATTTTGGTGCACTGAGGCAAAAAAGGCAAAAATAAGAGTACTTGAGAGCAGGAAGAGGAAGGWCAGGAATTTAAGTAGGTTTTTGCACAGTGATTTCTGTTTGTTTTTTTTTTTTTCCCCCCCATCACTATAAGCCAGTGATTGTAGGTTTGTGTTGGTTGGCAGTAAATTGAGTCAAGTGAAATTCTCTGACTTGATGCAGTTGTACCTTTGACAGACTGGTACAAGAAGTGATGGGCTAAATTACAGTAAAAGAAACGTACCCTGAACATTTGGAGAAGTTTTCTAATGGTAAAGGAGGCTGATCACAGCCTGGATTGCTGAGGGWGGCTGTGGAGCCGCTGGAGGATTTAAGAGCAGATTAAATGAACTTGTGTCAAGAACAATTTAGAAGAAGTTGATCCTGCCTTTGGGACGAAAGGCGAATTAGGTGACCCTCTCAAGGTGCTGCTGAGCCCTGTTGCATTTGATTTCTGTGACACGGACATGGTCTTGGGTACCCCTGGGAGAAATGAGGATACTGAGCTTAATTATTGGAAGGCAGTTTTAGTCAGCAGGAGGTGTTTCCTGAGGAGAGATGGCTTGAGACAGAAGGCTGAGGATGTTAAGGAGGTGAAGAGTGCAATTAAATGAGATTATATAATGCTGTATTTGTAAGTAARTGACAGAAAAGTGAATCCTTTTTCATTTAACCTAGTACTGACCGTGTGCCTCAGAATAGTCTCCCTTAATTCAATGTATATTAAAAAATTGGATCCTCARGTGCTCTTTAGGTCACTTTGTGGATAGAGAGATGCTGGCCTTGATGGTACTTATGAATTGGGAYCCACCAAGGATGCACTCCCAGGCTCCTTGGGCTGCAGCTGCTTTGGCCAAAATGATTACCAGCTCCAGATTTCTTGACTGTACACACTCTCTCTCAAGCACCTTGCAGTGCTCCTGTCAAGGACAAGCACCATTTCATCCTTCCACATTAATGCAGAGGTCCTTCCACTATTTTGAGGTTAGGGCCATGTTGGCTTTGAACTGCAGCCTATAATGAACACCTGGATGGAGTTCTGCTTTATTTGCAGGTGACTGAGGTATTCTTATTAATTATTGAGCCATTTCTTGTAATATTTAATTATTTGTCCCCATTTTGCGATGAGCAAGAAATGCCATTATTGCCTGTAACCAAATCAGCATCCCCATTTRTCATACTAATTGTGGCTTAATGAGGAAGGACCTGGGACTGGGGGAGCTGTCTAGCCTGAACAACTTYGGAATGGAGCTTCCTGTGGTAATGAGCATAGGCTGTAATAATTAGGCATGCTAGGTGCTGTATTTATCATAAGGTAAAATACAATAAAAATTAATTTGGTAGTAGGCTTAAAAAACAATGAATTGCTATAGTAAACATGGCAATATGAAAATAGAGTRTGAACAGATATAAGATTACTTCCTCTTGTATGGTTTTGCTGCAGAAGGGGTAATTCCTTTTCACTCTAGTGTACATGGAACTGGAAGAAAATCACAGCAAAGACACTGTGCTGAACTGCATAAAGCTTTAGGAGGAAGACTGAGTTTTGCTTGCTTATGCTGCCCTCCTGGTCCCCTCCTGACCCAGCAATATTTCACTGGATGAACTTCTGCAAAGCCCTTGGATATGCACTGTACCCTTGATAATCTCTGGGTGTTTGTAGAAGGGAGAATACTGGACATGAGATCTGCCCTATGGATCAAAAGGAAAAATATGGTTTGCTACAAACCAACTGTCTGCAGACAATTAATTTGCAAATAAATAGATCATATCCTTTCCCTTCTGTTTTTATGTTTTACCATGAAATCAGTTCACAAAGGTTTTAACACAATAATGTCTGTACAACAGGGAAACCCCATCTGAATATTCTGGAGACAATATCTTTAGCTTAATACGGTGGATAATTCACTCAAGGTGCTGTCTAAATGGAAAGGAAATATACATGCAACTACAAGTTGTTTTTGAACTCCTTCAATGAGACAATAGGAGCCAATAACATCTGCAATCACAAACAGTGAAAAGTTGAAGTTTTTGTTTTTTTCTCTATGCTCAGTAATTTCCACAATACCTCTTAAAATTATGTAGTATTAACTATTCAGTATTAATCAATATTTACTAGAAGAATTAAGTGCAAAATACTGTCATTTTTGAAAGCTATTTTTATAGCACTTGATTGCTTGGAAKATGCAAAGGGAGCACTTTGTGAGAAAAAATCCACGCTACTCAAAACAAACTCTAATGATGATAATTGCAGGTTCAAATCTGGATTAATCATATGGGCACTAGTCTGTAKACATCTGCAAGTTCATTCAGTGCAGTGTTAAGGTGTTGTGAATAAAAGAAGGAAACATCTCTGTCTAGCATGAAAACTCTAAGGATGATATTGGGGAATGCTAAGATTAATTTTCTATTATTCCTCTCTTATAACRGTACCTTCACTGAACTTCATTAGGCTTTCCATCATTTGTTTCATTTGCAGATGTGGTCACCCACMAGGTAGAATAACTRACYAGAATCCCACCTGTCTTGTCCTGGWTTTGACTGCAGATTTACATTTCCACTCTTCTCTGTCACCTTCTTGCAGTGCCACTGCTGTTTTTGGCATGGCTCTGATCCAAAACACACCCACAAGCTCTTGAACTGCTCCTGCCTTGGTTTTGGATGCAGAGGTTACATGGGATGTAAAACAGGATGTCATTCCTGGGGCTGTGCTCTCCTCAGCTGACTGTGGGGGAAAAAAGTGGCCCCACAAGCCCTGAATCTAAAACTCAGCCAATTATTGTGTATGACTGAGTCCTGGGAAAAGAAAAGGGGTGTTAACAGCCTACATGGAGGAGGAAT
>NW_026624001.1:210646-213785 GCF_030028575.1 Malurus melanocephalus | reverse complement strand
AATACTGTAGCTTTTGCAAACTCACCAATTATGTTCTGATTACTAATTAAACAGCTGTCTCTTAACCAATGTATGTTTGACACAAATGGATACTCTGATTGCTAAAGTGGATAAAAGAGGCTTGTCCCACAATAAAGGCCTTCTTTCTCTCTGTTTTTTTCACCCACTATTGTGTGTTTTGTATCTATTCTTTTTTGTCACTGTTTGGCCAGCAGTGAGAGCTGACCAGGAGGAGAAGAGCATAGTTTAGTTTATGCAGAGCCATCTCCAGGATATCAGGTCGCCATTCCATTGGAGCTCTGTTCTGGCCTGCAGGCTGTTCTTTTTCCTTGCAATAGTTGAAATATGGCATCATTGTAAGGGAGAACAACACAAAAAAAAAAGTGAAAAAATGTCACCTTGTGAAAAGGTGACATCAGTGTCTGTACAGAAAATGTTTGACCTTGCTTTGTTCAGCTCAGGATTTCATGGCTGATGAGACAAGCACAGGACTCCCCTGGGTGCTCATGCAGGTGGCCATGCAAAATTCCTTTGGAGTCTGGAACTGGGTAAAAGGTGATGTCAGTCAGTCCTTTTCCTGCTTCTAGCAGAGAAAATAACTCTTGTTTTTTAGTGACCATTTAAGTGATCCTCTTGAAATCAAGTGAAGCTGGGTTCTTTTTGGGAAGCACTGAGAGGAACTCAGAGGGCAGAATTAGARTTAGCAATGCAAGGAGACTTTTTGTCTTCACCTGTCTCTCAATAGATTCATCCCCCTGCTGTGTTCTTGTTCACAGCTTCAGCTTCACTGCYCTGTTTTGATGGTTTGTTGCAGGTAGGTGAAGCCACACATTGACAATGGTAAAGGTCCTGTTTTATGCCTGGCTGCATGTGAAATTTTGAAACACCAGACTATGAYTGAGAGGACATGAAGAGGATCWCAGAATCAGAGAATGGTTTGGGTTGTAAGGGAATCTTCTMATTCCAATCTCRGTGCCATGGACAGGGACACCYTTCCCTAGACCAAGTTACTCAGCTCCATCCAGCCTGGCCTTGAGCATCTCCAGAAATGACCACCCACAGCTTCTTTGGGCAACYTTGCCAGTGCCTCACAACCCTCACAGTAAATAATTTCTTCCTRGTATCCAAYCTAAACCTACTGYCTTCTGGYTTGAAGCCATTCCCCCTTGTCCYGTCACTRYAYGCCCTTGTGAAAAGTTCATCTCCATCTTTCTTGTAGGGTCCCTTCAGGTRCTGGAAGGTTGCAATTAGSTCACACCAAAGGCTTCTCTTTTCCAATCTCTGACCGATCCCAATTCTCTCATTCCTCCTTCATAGGAGTGGTGCCCAATCCCTCCAGTCATGTTGGTGGTCCTCCTCTGGTCTCAGGATGCAGTTCTCTTTCTTTTGTGTTGCCACAAGAATGTGGGCCATTATTTGGTAGCAACTGGGACTGGCTCCTCAGCTAAGAATGTTTATTTACCATATGATTGTGGAAGGGACTCAAAACCCAGGGACATGAGGAACGTGTTTGTGTTCCTAGAGCTTGGAAGAATTGGGGTGATCAGCAATAAGTCACTTACCTGAGGGTCTGTGCTAGCAGTTAAATATTTTGGGCATGGACAKTTATTTTCTTGAAGTTTGGCAAATGTAGTACTGTGCTTTAATCTGAATAAAGGTCTGATAATATTCTGGCTATTGAAGCTATGTGGTCCTGTCATTTTCAAGGCAACAGTCAGATGAAAGTATGTGGTACCTACGCTGCAGAGGCTGCTGGTTTCAGGTCTGGAACATCTTAGACTTATCCATCCTTCTGGCAAAATAGGCTATGTGTTTCTGTTTGCACATCAAAAGCTGTGGTTAGCTCTCTGTCTATGTGTGTATTACTTCAACATGAATTTTAGAAAGTATATGCATTTATCTCTCATGGATGCATACTATGATTTGGTTTTAGACTTTAGATTTGGACCGTTGTCTCTGTATTTTTAGTCTGGAATATTTCAAAATCTTCTTCTTAAAGTTGTGTTAGCATTCTCAGGTTTTACTATTCTCTCTCAATATGGAGAGCTAGTAATGAGTCCAGCTCTTTAAAATGGTGTGCTGTAACAACACACTCAGAGCTGAAGTTTCTATTGATTCCATAAAGATACATTTGCTTGTTTCTTAYTAGACTTTTGGTTTCTTTGACCTTTGGTGGTAAATATTGTCATTTATGTGGTGTCCACTCACCTCATGTCCTGCTCATACTATAAAATAACATCTTTCATCAGTGCTAATGGGAATTCCAGTTCTTGGTTGGGATCCATAATCCCAAGATTAGAGAAGGCACATTTMGTGCACTTATTCTTCAGTGCGATTTTTGTGCTCATAGGAGTAAGTATGTGCTTGTTGTCATCCTTGGAAAGTTTTTAGACAAGTGTTACATTCCTCAGTGAGGGTGAAATATGGAKCTGCACAGAGCTGCTGGAAAGGACTAACAGAGCAATCAGAAAGGTTTCAGGCTGGCAGCACAGCAAAGACTTCTGTTTCCCAGAGGATGCCCTGCCTTGCTGTGTGCTTSAGCCCTGCCTGGGAGGTCAATAGCTGTGATTCAATCACAGGATTTCCCCMGGGACTGCCCAGCTGCTCTTTCTTACAGACCTGTCTCCTCCTCTGCTACTTGCATTCTCCCCTTGTGTTTGTCCTCTTGGATTTGGGCTTCTTCAGTGTGGTTTTGTTTGTTTGTTTTCTCTTTTTGAAGCTACTCACTGCTCTTCAAGTATTTTCAAGAAAAGAAAGACAATATTTACTGATTTGAATTTTGGGARTTGGGTTCTGTGGGGGAAAAAAGTGGCCCCACAAGCCCTGAATGTGAAACTCAACCAATTATTGTGTATGACTGAGGCCTGGGAAAAGAAAGGGATGTTAACAGCCTGCATGGAGGAGGAATAACACAACCTTGGCTACTGTTGAGAAAAGGAGATTGGAATGTAGAATCGATAACGCAGGTGGCTGGAAATTATAAACATTACTAATACTGTAGCTTTTGCAAACTCACCAATTATATTCTGATTACTAATTAAACAGCTGTCTCTTAACCAATGTATGTTTGACACAAATGTATACTCTGGTTGCTAAAGTGGATAAAAGAGACTGGTCCCACAATAAAGTCCTTCTTTCT